>NW_026712409.1:14052436-14349936 GCF_030504385.1 Musca domestica | reverse complement strand
TACAAAAATAATAAAACAAAAAACACAACCGCTCTTCACACATGTGCGCTCTACATAGCATTACTGGCCAGGCATTCATCACCGATGACATTGTTTTGATGTGGATGGACATGACACATGGAACATCAACAACAACCAACAACCAACAACATTTGCCATCAGACAGCATTGTGAAATATAAACGAGTTTTTTGTTGTTGTTGCTGTTTTTCTTCTTCTTCTTCTTTATTGCAATTATAGGAAAGTTCACTTACTGCCAATGGTCGTTGGCCAAGCTTGACGAGGATGATGTTGAGTGAGTGTTGTCGCAGTTCGTTGTCGCAGTGCCATCGAACTTGTTAACACACTTTTATTAGTGTGGTTGGACACACAACCTGTTCAGTTTGACCATTTTTATGGCCGACTGAAGACATCTTAGATGTTCTCTTTTTTCGTATCTTTTGTCATCTGCCATGATCAATTAAGAACGCGAGTCATAAATGTTCTTTCTTGTCCCGTTTGAATGTTATGCCATGCCATTGATTCTAATCCGAAAAAACAATGAAAGGCCATTCATAGAAACGATAATTACATGAATACATATTTATGTGTGACCATCCATTTGTGGGGATATTGCCTTGTCGTGTAATAAAACTAAACTAAGATCTGGAACAGAGGATGTTTATGGCCAATGACCGATGTGAAGAAATTTTACTTCGAATTAAAAAAAAAAAAAACAATAGAATGATTTTAAAAATAAAATTTACTCTTCAATAAGGAGACCAAAATATGCCTTCCATGTGAAAACCGACATGTTTTCTAAGAGATCTTCTAAGAGAAGAAGAACAATAGATTTTTTGTGAGAAGACCAAATTATCTCTGAGAAAAGACCTAAAGAACATCTGTGAGAAGACAATTAGGTAATCTGGGAGAAGGCCAACAGGTCTGCTAAGAGAATAACCACAGGACTTCCTAGGGAAGGGCAACGGACTTTCTGTGAGAAGACCAGCACCAGCATACGACCTCTTTGTCATCCTTTAGAGGACCAATTGTTCTTCTCACAGAACATTTATTGATTCGCTTAGAAGATCCGTTGACCTACTGGTCTTTTGACGAAGGCCTGTTGACCTTCCCTAGGAAGACCAGCCGGTCAACAGATCTTCTAAGAGAATCAATAAAATTTCTATGAGAAGAACAACTGGTGCTCTGAGAGACAACAAACAGGTCATATGAAAGAAGATTAATAGGCATTCTCCAAGAAGACCAGCAGGCTATCTGTGAGGAGACAGTCTGATCTCTAGGTCTTCTGCGAGAAGACCAGCAAATTTTCTGAGAGAAGTCCAATTGGTCTTAAAAGAGAAGAGTAAGAGGAAGAGGAAAGAGAATCAGATCTAATGAGAGAAGAGTACAATGTCTTCTAAGAGCAACTGGTTTTCTGATGGAAGACCAACAAGCCATCTGATAGAAGACCAACAACATGGCCTTCTGTTAAAAGACCAGTAGGTTTTCTTAGATAAGCTCAACCGTTCTTTAGAGAGAAGACCAACAGGTCTTCAGAGTGAACCGAGCAAGTCCTCTGAGAGAAGAGCAACAGGTATTTTTTGAGAGATAAAAGTAACAAATCTTCTGATAGAAGACCAACAGATCGCCTGGGAGAAGACAGACAGGTCTTCAACGAAAAGACCAACAGGTCTTCTAATAGAAGACCAACTGGTCTTTTAAGAGAGGATCAAAACGTCTTCTAGAGAAGAAGACCCACAGGTTTCTAAGAGAAGACAAGTATGTCTTCTTAGAGAAGACCAACAATTCTTCAGAGAGAATACCAAGAGGTCTTCTTTGAGGAAACCTTCAGGTGTTCTTTGGGAAAATTTTCAGCTCATTTGTAAGAACACCAATAAAGAAGAGTAACAGGACTTCAGAGAGAAGACCAAAATATAATCTGGGAGAAGACCAACGAGTCTTTTTAGTGAAGACAAACAGGTCTTCTAAAAGAACACCAACAGGTCTTCTAAGGGTAGACCAACAGGTCTTCTGTGATAAGATCATGATGTTTTAAGAGAGAAGAATAGCAGGTCACCTGGGAGAAGATAAACCGGTCTTCTGAGAGAAGACCAACAGGTCTTTTTCTTTGAGAAAATCTTCAGCTTTTTTAAAAGATTCTCAGGGAAGCCTAACAGCTCTTCAAAGAGAAAACCAACTGGTCTTCTGTGAGAAAACCTCCATGTCTTCTTGGAGAAGACAAACAGGTCTTCTGAGAGAATTCCAATGGCTGGGATTTTTGGAGAAGAACAACAGATATTCGAAGAAAAAACCGACAGGCCCTCAGTGGAAAGACCAACTGGTGTTGATAGAGAGGAGCAAAAGGTCTTCAGAGAGAAGACCAAAGAGTCTTTTGAGAGAAACAGGTCTTCTGAGAGAAGGCAAACTGGTTTTCAAAGAAAGGCAAACGGCTCGTCTTTGAGAAAACCTTTAGTTTTTCTGTGAGAAAAGCAGCAGATCTTTTGACATATGTCCAATAGGTGTTCTGAGGGAAGTCCAACAGGTCTTCAAGGAGAAGACCAACTGGTTATCTGTGAAAAAAAACCTCCACATTTTCTTGGAGAATACTATTCTGAAAAAAGACCAATAGGTATTCTGTGAAAAGACCAATAGGTCAGCCATAGATCTTCTATGAGAAGACCAAGAGATGTTTTTTACGAGAAAAAGAGGGCCTTCTTTAAAAATACAAAGTAAGATATCTTATGACGTTTTCTATAAAGAGGCTATAAGGTTTTCTGAAAGAGAACAACGAGGTCTTTAGTGGGAGGCCCATCAGGTCTCCTTCTTTAAAGTTTCATGGGAAACCCACTCCTGGTCTTTACACCATCCCAAATTTTACTGTAAGAATTGCTGTTGATGTTTTCTCGATGTTTCAAAGGTCTTACCTTGAAAAAGTTTTTCTCGGACAGGAGCTTTGAATATTCTCTTCTTCATAGAAAACCAAGAGTTTCACTCGCACTAGACCTAGGATTTTCTCATAGAAGACCAGCTGGATTTAAATGAAAAAAAAAATATTTTCACTCCTTCAAAAAATGTGGTGGCTGGTCTTCCATGAGTAAACCATTTCTTTTATTTTTCTCCACAGCAAACCTGATTTTTTTTGTCAGATTCATCCAACGATTTATTGTGGAGCACACATAAATTATCATCAAAAAATTTTATATTTTTTTTTGCTCTTAACTCAAGGCAATTTATCTTGTTTAGTTGTAATGATGGCCGTTAGCTGTAAGTTACAACCATGATGCTGTTTTTTTTTTTTATTTTAGTTGTTGTTTTACTATTTCCCCTTTTTGGCAGGCAATTTGGGTGGAGCTTGTGAGGAAAGGAGTAGCAATATTGCAGCACAAAAAAATATCAAACTGCAGCAACAGACAGGCAATAGCTGCGGCTGACCGTATGAGGAATTTATTAACAATCGATGTGAATTTCCTGTAAACGCCTTTATGTTTACAACACGTTTTTCTTGTATTGCAGGAGGCCAAAAAAAGGTTTGGATTTTTTGTCATCTTTTTGGCTCTGGAAGTCTACGGTGAATGTCTGTCTAAATGATGTGCTTGCTTGTAATTGTTGTTGTGAACTTTTTCCTAATACGATTTACTTTGGGTTTATTTATTATGTAATTAGGTTTGTAGTTTAGCCCAATGACGGAGATTTCCTTAATCAGTGATATCATAACTCAAACCAAATGAGAAGAGAAAAGGAGAGAGGTAAAAAATATGGTAGGACTATATTTGTTTTAATTGTTCAAAGCTGTATGTTTGAAAGGAAAAGTTATTTGCTAATTTAAGTTACATTTTGGAGCATAAATAGGAAAGGAAGTCATACTAAGGCATCGCAGCACAAAAAACAATTCACATATCTCTACATAATCACCTATAGTAGGCTCTGTAGCCCGAAGTCAAGAAAGTCTACGGAAAAAACAGCAACATCATCAGCAATGGTTCGAAAAGTAAAGAAGTGACTTAATCGAAACCCGTGTCGCAGTGGCCGAAAAATGGCTCGTGAGCTGAACATATCGCATTATTCCATTCCGCAAATATTGAAAAATGAGCTCACATCAATATTACATTCGGCAAATATTCTAAAATGAGCACGGGGAAAAGCCATTGAAATTCCAAAAAGTACAAGATCTTACATCGCAGCAGAAACAAGTAAAAAAGCTGTAAGTTCGGCCGGGCCGAACTTTGTATACCCTCCACCATTTGGTACAAGTTTGGCAATTTTCAAAAAAATAAAATCCGTTAAAAATTCTATTGAGGTCTATACGACGACGTAGACCTGCATAGGCGAGTTTTGTCACAAGCTATTGCAATATTCAAATGCGAAACTTGAAAAAAAAATCTGTATATAATGTAGCTAAGATCATAAAAATACCGAATATAGGGAGGTACCATGGCGGTTATAAAACGTGGACCTGCACAGACAATTTTCTGTCATAGGCTGTAGTATTACGAACGTAATTACGTAATTACGAACTTCAACTGCGAAATTTTAAACAATTCCGGTAAAAATGTCGCACAAATCATCTAAATACCGAATATCGGGGGGTACCGTTATATGGGGGCTATACGAAGACGTGGACCTGCACAGACAATTTTCTGTCATAGGCTGTAGCATCCATTACGAACTTCAAATACTAAATTTGAAATAGTTCCGGTAAATAATATCTCTAAAATCATCAAAATACCGAATATCGGGAGGTACCGTTATGTGGGGGCTATACGAAGACGTTGACCCACATGACCCATTTTCAATACCAAAAATCCTGCAGACATAATACCCATTTGAGTAAAATTTTATCCACCTACTTCATTTCGTTCGGAAACTAGAGCGATTTCCACAGACGGACAGACTGACGGACAATGCTAAACCGACATAGATTTTAATGCTGATCAAGAATATGTATACTTTGTGGGGTCTAAAATGTATATTTCGAGGTGTTACAAACGGAATGACAAACTTAATATACCCTCCATACTATGGTGGAGGGTATAAAAATAGACGCAAAAGGGCTAAAGAGTTGCTTCGCTTGGCCGAAAGTGGTGAACTGGTTATCTCCAATGAGAAAACATTCGCGACCGCTCTCCGCTTGTATTAATCGACCGTGGCATCGGAATAAATGCCGAATACTATCGCGAAAATATTCTGGAGTTTGTATTAAAGCCTTCGGCCACGCAAACATTTTGTCCGCAGACCTTGGACATTCCAACAGGACTCAGCACCATCCCCGACTCTGCACGCGCCACCCAAGAATGGTTACAAAATGAGGTTCCTCCCTTCAATTTCCAGCGCACAATGGCCACCAAAATCTCCGGGTACCAATACGTTGGACTATTGTGTCTGGGGTATTTTGGAAAGCAAGGTTGGCACTAAAAATACCAAAGTGTCGATCACCTCAAGCAAGCGCTTTGCCGGGAATGGGCCAAAATACCGCAGAGCAACATTCGGGCAGCATTTGACGGTTTCATTGGCCGTTTGAAGGCCATAATTCGTGCCAAAGGTGACCAATTCGAAAAAATCTAAAGTTATTCTCAAATTTGGTGCTATTTCCAAAATTTTTTGCTTTTAATCGATGACATTTAAAAAAACAAATAAAAATTATGGCGTTTGACATTGTTGCAGTTTTTTTTTTTTTTATCTCACCCTGCATAGATCGAACCATTGCTTCTGGTACATCCCCACAAAGGGGGGAATAACCAAAACGATTAAAAATTCGAAATAAGCACCAGGTTCTCTTAATATTTCACACATCAGAATATTTTTGTTAACCCAAGGTTTGGTGTGAAGATGGGCTATATCGGTCCACTCCTTCTGGTACCTCCCCCACAAAGGGTCAACATTTTGAATATGCATGCAGCTCTTAAACGCGAAATGAACATTCGATCCCATTCAGACTTTTGGCACATCTCAATATGTCTATCAACACAAGATCTTTTATAAAAATGGTAGAGATCGGACCATTTCTTCTGGTACCTGCCCCACAAAGGGTCAAAGTTTTGAATAAACAAAACGATCATAAAATCCAAATTAAGCATCCGGTTCTCTTCATATGTCACACATCCTATTATTTCTATTATCCTAAGGACTTCTGTGAATATGGGGTATATTGGGCCACTTCTCTCGGTACCTCCCCCACAAAGGGTCACAATTTTGAATATCAATGAATCTCATAAAAAAAGAAATTAACATCCGATTTCATTTAGACTTGGCACATCTCAATATTTCCATCAACACAAGATGTGCTTTAAAAAGGGAAGAGATCGGACCATTTCTTCTGGTACCTCCCCCACAAAGGGTCAAAGTTTTGAATAACCAAATAAATTATAAGATTCGAAACAAGCATCCAGTTCTCTTCATATTTCACACATCACAATATTTTCATTAACCGTAAGTCTGGTGTAAGAATGGGATGCATCGGTCCACTCCTTCTGAGACCTCCCCCACAAAGGGTTAAAATTTTGAATATCCATGAAGGTCATAAAAATCGAAATTAATATCCGATTCCATTCAGACTTGGAACATCTCAGTACTTCCGTCAACACAAGATATGTTATAAAGATGGTAAAGATCGGACCACTCCTTCTGGTACCTCCCCCACAAAGGGTCAAAGTTTTGAATAACCAAATCAATTATAAGATTCGAAACAAGCATCCAGTTCTCTTCATATTTCACACATCACAATATTTTCATTAACCGAAAGTCTGGTGTAAGAATGGGATGCATCGGTCCACTCCTTCTGGTACCTTCCCCACAAAGGGTCAACATTTTGAATATCCATGAAGCTCATAAAAAAAGAAATTAACATCCGATTCCATTTCGACTTGGCACATCTCAATAATTTCCTCAACACAAGATGCATTATAGAAATGGTAGAGATCGGACCATTGCTTCTGGAACCTCCCGCACAAAGGGACAAAGTTTTGAATACCGATTAAAAATCCGAAATAAGCATCCGGTTCTCTTCATATTTCACACATCCCATTATTTCTTCTAACCCAAGATCTGTAGTGAAGGTGGGGTATATCGGTCCACTCCTTCTGGTACCTCCCCCACAAAGGGTCAAAATTTTGAATATTCCTGAAGCTCATAAAAAAGAAATTAACATCCGATTTCATTCAGACTTGGCACATCTCAATAATTTCCTCAACACAAGATGCATTATAGAAATGGTAGAGATCGGACCATTTCTTCTGGTACCTCCCCCACAAAGGGTCAAAGTTTTGAATAACCAAATAAATTATAAGATTCGAAACAAGCATCCAGTTCTCTTCATATTTCACACATCACAATATTTTCATTAACCGAAAGTCTGGTATAAGAATGGGATGCATCGGTCCACTCCAACATCCGATTTCATTCAGACTTGGAACATCTCAATTTTTCCATCAACATAAGATCTGTTATAAAAATGGTAGAGATCGGACCGGTTCATCTGGTTTTGAAACACAAAACGCTCAAAACTAGCGAAATAAGCATCCAACTCTCTTCAAATTTCACACATACAAACATTTCTCCTAACAAAAGACCTGTTGTGAAAATGATATATATCTGCGAACCCCTTCTGGTGATTCACCCACAAAGGGTCATAATTTTCAATACTTTTATCTGCCATATCTTTCGAAACAAGTCAGCGATTCTTTACAACTTGCTATAGCTTAATATATTAAATTGGATGTTTCTTGTAATTTTGCCTCTACGAATATTTTTATCAGTATTAGATGAGGTATGAAAGTGCAATACTTCGGTCGACTATATCTGGCATCTCTCGCACATTTAAACATTTTTCTAAAAATTATCACTTGTCTCATACAAAGTGAAGGAGGCAGCCAATATGGTCTAAACCTAGCACGTGGGAGTATTTACATCACATTTTTTTTAAGGTCCGATACGAAATGGACAATTTTGGCCCATACTCTACTCTAGAGGGACAAGAATTTCAATAATCATAACTAAAGTCAAAATATATTTAAATAAACGATCAGTGGCTGAGGTTATACATCTACTCGCAAGACCGACCGATAAACTTGTTTTTATATTCTGAATTGAATTTTCCAACAAAAAAAACCTTTTCAAAGACTTGAAACAAAATATTTTTTTCAAGTATGTGTCTTAAGTCTTTCGTTTTTCGTTTTTCAAGGAATTTTGAAGACAATTTTTTATACCCTCCATCATACTATGGAGGGTATATTAACTTTGTCATTCCGTTTGTAACTCCTCGAAATACTCATGTCAGACCCAACAAAGTATATATATTCTTGATCAGCGTAAAATTCTAAGTCGATTTAGCCATGTCCGTCTGTCTGTCTGTCCGTCTGTCTGTTGTAATCACGCTATTTTTCGAACGAATTGAGATAGAAGGCTAAAATTTTGCACACCTGTTTATTTTTCCAGTAGGCAAATGGGCCATGTAGGTCCACGTTTTCCTATAGCCCCCATATAACGGTACCTCCCTATATTCGGTATTTTGATGATTTTAGCGACATTATTCACCGGAATTGTTTCAACTTTGGTATTTGAAGTTCGAAATAGATACTACAGCCTCTGACAGAAAATTATCTGGGCAGGTCTACGTCTTCGTATAGCCCCCATATAACGGTATCTCCCTATATTCGGTATTTTGATGATTTTAGCGTCATTATTCACCGGAAGTGTTTCTAGTTACGTATTAAGAGTTCGTAATAGGAAATACAGTCTGCGACAGAAAAATGTCTATGCAGGTCCAGGTCTTCGTATAGGCCCCATATATCAGTACCTCCCTATATTCGGTATTTTGACTTGAGTTTAGGTACAATACCCACTGAAATTGTTTGAGATATCGTATTTGACGTTAGTAATGGATGCTATAGCCTGTGACAGAAAATTGTCTATGCTGGTCCAGGTCTTCGCACAGCTCCGATATAAAGGTACCTCCCTATATACGATATTTTGATGATTTTAGCCACATTATTCACCGTTTATTTCAAGTTTCGAATTTGAATATGGTAATGGCTAATGGCAAACAATGCCTATGTAGGTCCACGTCGTATAGACCCCAATATAACGGCAATATTCGGTGTTTTTAAAATTTAAAAGAAGTTTTTAAGGATTATATTTTTTTTAAAATTTCCAAATTCGTTCCAAATGGTGGAGGGTATTTAAAGTTCGGCCGGCCGAACTTACTGCTTTTTAACTTGTTTAATTTCAAGTATGTGTCTTAAGTCTTTTGTTTTCCACGACATGTGGGTGGGGGTAGCATTGAATTAAAAACCTCCTCCGCCCATAAGCGGAAATTTCATTACAAATGGTGGAGGGTATTCAAAGTTCGGCCGGCCGAACTTACTGCTTTTTAACTTGTTTAATTTCAAGTATGTGTCTTAAGTCTTTTGTTTTCCACGACATGTGGGTGGGGGTAGCATTGAATTAAAAACTTCCTCCGCCCATAAGCGGAAATTTCATTACAAATTGTAAATGGCCCAGTAAATGAACAATATTGGCCCATTCCTTCGGAACCTACTCGATAGAGGGTCACGAATTTGAATAATCATAAAAGAAGTCAAAATATATTTGAATAATCGAACATTGCTTGAGGATATACATCTGTCGGCAAAACCGTCGGATACTTTTTAACTTGTAGAATTAATTCTTTCAATTAAAAAAATCTTATTTATTTTTTTTATTTGTTTATTTGTTGTTATTTTACTCAATTTTATTCAATATTTATTTTAATTTTATTACCTTCCTTTAATATTTTCTCCGACTTCGTTGTCAACAAAAAAATAAAATCCTATCATCACATCTAACAGATGGGCTCCTATAATACCCTCATACTTTTTATTCTATAATCGAATCTCTCTGTTCCACAATTTTTGACGAACGCAATGCTCCATTACCAATCACCGACAACAAAATTCAACGTAATATTTCCAACTGATTTTATTTCCATTGCTTTTGTTTTCCATTCCTTTTCGTTTCGTTTTCCCTCTCTGCAATGTCTCTTGAGTAACAACATTGTAATAAACGCAACACATTTGACACAACAATGGCCAAAAGAATGTGTTAATGGTGCAACATGAAAATGCCACTTACCAAACATGAAAAAAATCTGCAACAACAAACAATCACGTTGTTGTTGACAACTGTAACAACTGACTGTGACATGCAACCAAAAATGAAAAAAAAAAAAACAAAAAATTAAGAGAGAAAAAAAAAACAACGAAAATAGGGGCAAATCTTTGGCATGTTTTTGTTGTCATGTTTGAGTTTTTTTTTTTTTTTTTTTTTTTTTTTTTTTGGCATAACTTTGCAGCCAATACCCAGTTCTTAGAGGCGGTTGCAGTTACAACAAAAATTACATGTTTCGTATTGAGAATGGCTAAAACAAATACAAAAATACAAAACTTGGTTACAACCACTGAGTAGTAGTCGAGTTTGAAAGCAATTATTTAATGGTAAACATATATCCCAAGGGCTGGGGATATTTGATTTGTGGTTCTGGTATAACATTAGATATTGGACTCACGCAATATTCTGAGAGGAAATAACGGTAATAGCAGGAATTCTTATAACGATACAAATTTTCAAAAAAAGAAAAAAAAAAAAAGCATTTGTACTGAACATAATTGACTCGTCCGACTTAAAAGTTTTCCTCTGGGCTCTCGTAAATCGGAATTGGAACATTACAGCAATTTTTACCGACGCAAAGTGTTATTATTTGGTGGACGGGGAAGTTATCTATTATAAAACAAGAAAGTAAAAGCTATAGCAGTGCGGGGCCAACCTATCACAACTGAATAATATGTTAGAGAACCGCCAATTTTTGTCCATTTCCTTTTGTTTCTGGCAGATATATTTACTTCCTCTATAGTGATGATAGGCATTCCAAAAATTTTTCCACAAATATTGTTGTCCATTTTACCCGCTTTTACTATCCAACCAATTAATATGGACAGACGGACGGACGAACACACATAGCTAGTCGACAAAGCTCGACGAGACAGGAAAGTCTATATGTAACATCGTGAGTCTAGAACTAATGTTTCGAGGTGTTACAAACTTTATGGTCCAATAAATTAGGTGCCCCCAATACCTGTGTTATATGGCATAAAAATCCAAGTAGGAGCTGAAAAAAATACTATTCCTAAAAAAAGGATTTTTCAAGAACCCACATTAATAGATAAAAAAAATCCAAGTTGATGGATCTGATAATCCTTGAAAATATAGTCTTAAAATTGACTTTAATGGGTCAAAAATATTCTTAAAAAAAATTGCCCAGAAGGAGCTTAAAAAAATATTCTAAAAAAATCTGTGCTGATGGCCTGGTAAAGGCCTCAAAAATATTTTAAACGATATCCTCGTTAATGGCTCAGAAAGAGCTCCAAAAATATCCTTCAAAAGTCCACGCGAAAAACATAGAAGTATCCGACAAAATATTCTTAAAAATCCATGTAGATGGTCCACAAGGAGCCGCAAAAATATGTTTGAAAAGATCCACACTGGTGGCTCAGAAAGTCCTTGGAAAAATTCTTTAAATAATCCACGTTCATGGCTTTGAAAGTTTTTGGAAAATTCCTTGGATAAATTCTTTAAAAAAAATCCACGTTCATGGCTTTGAAAGTCTTTGGAGAAGTCCTTGGAAAAATTCTTTAAAAAACAAGGTTTATGGCTTTGAAGTTCTTGGAAAAATTCTTTAAAAAATAAGGTTTATGGCTTTGAAAGTCTTTGGAAAAGTCCTTGGAAAAATTCTTTAAAGAATCGACGTTCACGGCGTCGAAAGTCTTTGGAAAAGTCCTTGGAAAAATTCTTTAAAGAATCGACGTTCATGGCGTCGAAAGTCTTTGGAAAATTCCTTAGAAAAATTCTTTAAAAAATCCACGTTCATGGCGTTGAAAGTCTTTGGAAAATTCCTTGGAAAAATTCTTTAAAAAATCCACGTTCATGGCTTTAAAAGTCTTTGGAAAAGTTTTTGGAAAAATTCTATAAATAAAAGGTTTATGGCTTTGAAAGTCTTCGGAGAAGTCCTTGGAAAAATTCTTTAAAGAATCCACGTTCATGGCTTTGAAAGTCTTTGGAAAAGTCCTTGGAAAAAATTCTTAAAACATCCACGTTCATGGCTTTAAAAGTCTTTGGAAACTTTTTTCGAAAAATCAACGCTTATGGCTTTGAAAGTCTTTGGAAAACTCCTTGGAAAAATTCTTAAAAAAAATCCACGTTTCCGACTCTAACATTCCATAGAAAAAATCTTTAAAATAATCCACTTTTAAGGCACAAAAAGTACTTGGGAATAAATTCTTAAAACAATCCACTTAATATAATAAATTCTTAAAACAATCCCACGCTCAGATAGTCCTTTAAAAAATCCCAAGATTGTGATTCCGAAAGACCTTGAAAAAAGCCCATGATAATGAGTCTGAAAGTCCTTGGAAAGTATTCTTTCCAAAATCTACGTTTGTGGATCCGATATTCCTTGGAAAAAATCCTTTAAAAAATTCCACGTTAGGAATTTAAAAGTCCTTGGAAAATATTTTTTAAAAAACCCACGTTTATGCATCTAAAAGTCCTTGGAAAATATTATATAAAAAATCCGCGTTTATGCAGTCCTTGGAAAATATTATATAAAAAATCCGCGTTTATGCAGTCCTTGGAAAATATTATTTAAAAAATCCACGTTTATGAACCACAAAAAGTCTTTGGGAAATATACCTTAAAAAATCCATGTTTAGGGCTCAGATAATTTTCGGAAAAAAGTGTATGGCTCAGATAGCCTTTAGAAAAAAATCTTTGAAAAATTTAAAAATTCTTTAAAACCACATTTAAGGCACTAAAAGTCCTCGGAAAAAGATCTTTAAAAAATCCACTATAATAGTTCAGAAAATCCTTGGTTGAAAAAAAAAGACGTTAATGGCTCAGAAAGTCCTTGGACATTTTTTTCCAATCCACGTTAATGGCTTGGAAAGTCATTGGAAAAAATTGTTTAAAAAATCCACGTTTATGACTCTAAAAGTCCTTGGAAATTATTCTTAAAAAGTCCACGTTTAGGGCTCAGATAGTTCTCGGGAAAAATTCTTAAAAAAACAAGTTTATGGCTCAGACAGCCTTTCGAAAAAATTCTTTAAAAATGTACATTTATGGCTCAGATAATCCTTGGAAAAAAACTTTAAAAAATCATGTTTATGTGTCACATAGTCTTTGAAAAATGGTCCTTGGAAAAAGGTTTTTAAAAATGCAGGTGTATGACTCAAAAGTCCTTGAAGTTGTTTTTTAAAAAATCCAGTTTTATGACTCCGAAAGTCCTTGGATTTTTTTTAATTCCACGTTTATGATTCCAAATGTCCTTGGAAAATATGCTTTAAAAAATCCAAGTTAATGGCATCTTGGAAATTTGTATTTAAAAAAATCAAAATAGTCCTTGGAAAAAAGTCCTTAACAAGTTCACGCTTGTGACTCAGATGGTCCTTGAAAAAAATTGTTTAAAAAATCCAGGTTTATGAATCTAAAAGTCCTTAAAAATTTTTCTTCTTAAAATCCATGTTTATTTCTCAGAAAATCCTTGGAAAATAATATTTCAAAAAAGTCCTCTGAAAAAAAAATCTTTTAAAAATACATGTTTCTAACTCTAAAAGTCCTTGCAAAAATTCTGTAAAAAATCCATGATTATGAGTCTAAAACTCGTTTAAAATCCGTTAAAAGCAAACATTTATGACTCTAAAAAAATTAGTTGTAAAATTCTTTAAAAAAAATCCAAGAAAAAAATCTTTAAAAATTCAAGCTTGTGGTCCAGATAGTCCTTGAAAAAAATTATCTAAGAAATCAAAATTTCCAATCGACTTCATCTTATTAAAAAGTTATTAATTAAAAAAATCATATATTTACCTCTGATTGTCCTTAAAAAAATTTTCCTTAAAAAGTCCATGGCGATGGACGGACTAGTTTTTTAAAAAATACTTAAAATCCATACTTGGGAGCATCAATCCTTAAAACCTAGATAACAGGTATAAGTAGTAATGATGCTCCTTAAAAAAAAACCGCATTTTTGACTCCAATGGCTCTTAAAAAGGTATTCTATAAGAAATCCTAAAAAAAATATAAATATATTTAAAAGAATTATTTATACATTAATAAGGTTTTTTTTTGTGTAAAATCTATATTAAATAAATCATTTTTTTTTCATTTCAGGTAAATATTTAAGGAAGGTTATAACGATGAAAAACCATTTATAAAATGTATGTAGGTGTGTACGTATGTATTTTTTAGTGATAAAATAAAACACCCCTCTCTATAATTTTTTTCATATTTCCTAACTAAAATACTTGAAATTAATTAAAGGTATACCTATCCTTCGTGTCTATCAAAATGCAATAATATTCAAAAGACCACTATGGCATGTTCTAAGCCAAGAAAAAAAAATCAAATTTTTTCTTTAAAAATAATAACGGAGGTGGTCATTTATTATAGATCACCAAAACAAAAAAAAAAACGATTCTTGTTATATTGCACTGAATTTTTTATTAATTTTTTGTTTATTAACAAATTTATGAATGTTTAACGGAACTTGTTTAGCGTTTCAAACGCTACACCGTAACAGACAAACATTGGCAAATTTTGATCTGTAAACAAGCCTCTAATTAAACAACAAAAACAGTAACACCAACAACAACAACAAGTCATAACTATGGTGTTTGTTGCAATAATTGCAAACAAAAAAAGTGTGCAATAATATTTTATCGATAAGACTCTTGCAAAACTGGACATTCTGGTTCGTTGGATTAGCATACAAAGTGGCCACTGAAGAGAAGATTACGTTGTGTTGTTTTTGGAAAATTTCCATTTTATTGGCCACAAATCATTGCAGATGAGACCATTATGCGAAAAAAAATATATAATAATATTACATACATTTGCATATGTATGTAAGTGAAGCTATGGGCTGGATAATTTCAATTGACGTTTGTGTCTTAAGTCATTTGTTTTAATTTGGAGATTACTGAGGAGATTTTTCGCTTGAATTGGAAATTGTTGCAGACTTTCACAAATATTAATGGAGAAATCAAAGTACATGTTGCAGAAATTCTTTCTAAAATGCTTTTGAAAAACTTCAAATTTCGGAACGAAATTGTCTTTAAAAAATCCACGTTATTTGACCAGATAGTCATTAGAAAAAATTGTTTAAAAATCCACTTGCCTGAAAATGGGGAAAGATTTCAGATAGTCCTAGGAGAATTATATTTTAAACATTAACCTTTCCGGCTATGAGGTACTTGAAAAAAATTTTAAAATCTACATTTCTGGCTCTGAGGTCCTTGAAAAAAATTAAAAATCTACACTTCTGGCTATGAGGTCCTAGAAAAAATTCTAAAAAAAATCCAAGTTTCCAGCTATGAGGTCCTTAAAAAAAAAAAATTAAAAAATGCACATTTCTGACTATGATGTCCTTGAAAAAATCTTTAAAAAAATATTTTAAACTTCACGTTTGTGGATACGATGACCTTGAGGTGCATGAAAAAAAATCCACGATTCTGGCTATGAGAACCTTAAAAAATCTTAAAAAAAATTAAAAATCCACGATTTTGGCTATGAGGTCCTTAAAAAATCTTGAAATAAAAATTTAAAAATCCACGATTCTGGCTATGAAAAAAAATTAAAAATCCACGATTCTGGCAAAGAGGTCTTTAAAAAATATTGAAAAAAAAAAAAATAAAAATCCCCGATTCTGTCTTGAGACTCTTAAAAAAATCTTCAAAAAAAAAAAATTAAAAACCACGTTTCTGGCTAGGAGTTCCTTGCAAAAAATCTTTAAAAAATCCACTTTTGAAGGTCCTTGAAAAAAAATCGTAAAAAATCCACATTTTTGATTATGAGGTGTTTCAAAAAAAATCTTTAAAAAAATCCAAGTTTCAGGCTATGATGTCCATGAAAAAATATTTGAAAATCCCACTTTCTGGCTATAAGGTGCTTACAAAAATTTGGAAAAATGAAGATAATCCTGGAAAAATATATTTAAAAAATCTACGTTTGAGGCTATGAGTTGCTTGAAAAAAACTTTAAAAAGTCCACGTTTCTGGCTAAGATGTATTTGCAAGAAATCGTTAAAAAGTCCACATTTTGGGTATGAGGTCCTTGAAAAAATCTTAAAAAAAAATTTTTTTGGGTTTGAAACCCTTGGAAAAACATTAAAAAATCCACATTTCTGACTAAAAAAAATTAAAAAACCACGTTTCCGGCTATGAAGTCCTTCAAAACAATTAAAAATCCACGTTTCTGGCTCTGAGGCCCTTAAAAATCTTTAAAAAATCCACATTTCCAGCCATGAAGGTCCTTGAAGAAGATTCTTGAAAAGCTACGATTGTAGCCGAGAAGGTTCTTGAAAAAATCTTTAAAAAATCCACGTTGGTAGCTCTGAAGGTTGTTGTAGAAAATTCTTAAAAAGTCCACGTTTCTGGCATGGGGTCCAGAAAAAAAATCTTTAAAAATTCCGCGTTTCTGTCTATAAGGTCTTTAACAAATCTTTAAAACCTCCTTTCTGGCTATGAAGTCCTTAAAGAAAATTCTTTTATGAATCCATTTTGCGAAATTAAAAAAAAAACTTAAATAAATCCATTTTGAAGGTCCTTGAAGAAAATTCCTTAAAAAAATCCACTTTGAAGGTCCTTAAAGAAAATTCTTAAAAAATCCACGTTTGTAGTTATGAAGGTCTTAGAAGAAAATTCTTTAAAAAATCCATTTTGCGACCAGAGAAAATTCTTAAAAAATTCACGTTTGTAGCCATGAAGGTCCTTGAAGAAAATACTTAAAAAATTTCGTTTGTGACCATAGAGGCCTGTGGAGAAAATTCTTTGGTCCACCTTTTGTGATCACAAATTACCTTTACGAAAATTTTTAAAAAAAATCCTCGTTTGCAGCTTTGAAGATCTCTGAAGAAAATTAAAAAAAGTTTCGTTATGGAGGTCCTTGACAAAATTTTTTCCAAAAAATCCATTTTTGTGACAACTATGTTTGTTGCAGAAAAATTTTTAAAACGTCCACGTCTCTGGCCAGGAAGTTCCTTGAAAAAAGTTCTTTAAAAAAAACCACGTTGTCGATATGAAGGTCCTTGACATGAAGGTTCTTTAAATCCACACTGACGACATGAAGTTCCTTGAATAATTTCTTTAAGAAAACAACGCTGACGCCATGAAGGTCCTTGCCTAAAATCTTAAAAAACCACGTTCATGAGTATGAAATCAGTAAAGGAAATCCTTTAAAAATCCAAGTTTGTTGCCAGAAGGTCTTTAGATAGATTCATTAAAAAATCCTTTGAAAAAATTCTTTAAAAAATCCACGTCTGTGGCAACGAAGGTCTTTACAAAGATTCATTACAAAATCCTTTGAAAAAAACATCTTTAAAAAATCCACGGGAAAACATTTTTCAAAAAATTCACGCTTAGGCTTGGGTTGTCCTTGGAAAACATTTTTAAAAAATCCACCTTTGTGGCCACGAAGGTCCTTGCAAAGATTCATTAAAAAATCTTAGTTTACGGCACAGATAATCCTTGGAAATTCTTTTAAAAAATTCAAGCTTATGGCTCAAATAGTCCTTAGGAAAAATGTTTAAAATATTTGTATTTAGGACGTATTTAGATAATTCTTTAAAAAAAGTTACGTCATGGATGCAATTTGTTTAAAATAAATTCTTTTACCAAAAATCTTCGATTATCGCAGAAATAATCTATTGGATAAACTTTGCCCAAAAGAGGCGATTATAGCCTTTATTATTTTTTTTTTTTTCAACAACATCTTTGGTAAAACCCTTTAAAAAATCCAAAGATATGATTCTGATTTTTATTTGTGAAAAAAAATCTTTCAAAAAACCCACAATTATGATTCGAATAAGTACTTTTCAAAAAATCCACACTGCTGTCCTAGTTTGTCGAATAAAAACACATTTCTAACGCACAACATTTGAGGCGGATGTAGGCTATTAGTTTTTTCTCTAAAATATAAAAATTTAAAAACCTGCATGTATGCTCTTCCCCGTTCCCTCCATTCAATCGCAAAATACAAGTTATTTCAAAATGTATTAAATTAACATTTTTTTCACTGTAAACCATTTTCCGATATTGCGAGACTATTTTTCCGCTTAATGCCAGAGGCCGATATGACAAAGTGGCTGCAAATAATATCAGAATCTAGATATATGAAAAACAACAAAAACGAGTGTTACAACAATTTTGAGTTGTTGCTGGGTGATTAAGAATGCATGTATTATTTTGTCCATTGATCTGGTGCGGCCCCATAACTAGAGTATAATGGAAATATTTTCAACACTTTATTCATTGCGTTGCAGTTTTTTTTTTCTTTCTAACGCAAATGATAGGCGATGTCGGAGCCGAGTTACCATTCAACTAAAGTAATTATTATTAATTTTTATTTTATTTTTTTTTTTTGGAAATTGATTTCTATGCTGGTCTGCTCGTTCATGTAGGCTTGTTGGAAATGCTTTAGCCAGAGTCTAACAAGAAATGAACAAAAAAATTGTCGCATTCTTATCTCAATCTAAAGATCTACATTAATAAATTCCCAGCACAACTAAGGCATGCTAGTTAGGCTGGATATACACGATGATATATCACCATTCGAATAATTTATTTTGTAAATAATGTGAAGTTGTTTGAAATTTTTTATTTAATTTTTTTTTTTTTGTGTTGAAACATTTTACAGCTAATTATGAAGATTAGTGCTGGAAGCAGAACATTTTTTAGAAATATTAATGTAAGGTGCCATAAAAAACCACTGCTAACGGGGTTCCGCTCAATCGCTTGAGACAATTTTTTTCAACGATTATCTAAGATATTAGAGTGGATTTAAAGAATATATAAGGAGATTTCTTACAGGATTATTACAGCTTTCAATGTGAATTTTTAAATTTTTTTTCAAGAAGTATGATTGTTATCAAAATGGATTTTTTTTTTTTTAATTTTTAAGTCGTTTTTGGAAAAAAATGCTAAGGAACCATAAAATTCAATATAGATTTTCGAAGAAAATTTTTTATCAACCAGTATCGAAATTAAAAGATTCCTTTCAAGAATAATATATGTCTTTATGTGGGATTTTTAAAGATTTCTTAAAGGGACCCAAGAATCTTCATGTCCACAAGCCTGGATTTTTAAAAAAAAATTTCAAACATTAACGGAGCAATAAAAGTGGAATTAAAACCAAAATTCCAAGGACTATGGGAACCTTAATGTAGTTTTTAAGAATTTTTTCCAAGGACTTTTAGAGTCATAGACGTGGATTTTTAAAGCTTTTTCCGAGACCTTTTAGAGTCATAGACGTGGATTTTTTAAAGCTTTTTCCAAGAACTTTTAGAGTCATAGACGTGGATTTTTAAAGCTTTTTCCGAGACCTTTTAGAGTCATAGACGTGGATTTTTCAAAGCTTTTCCCAAGAACTTTTAGAGTCATAGACGTGGATTTTTTAAAGCTTTTTCCAACAACTTTGAGAGTCATAGACGTGGATTTTTAAAGCTTTTTCCAAGAACTTTGAGAGTCATAGACGTGGATTTTTTAAAGCTTTTTCTAAGAACTTTTAGAGTCATAGACGTGGATTTTTTAAAGCTTTTTCTAAGAACTTTTAGAGTCATAGACGTGGATTTTTTAAAGCTTTTTCCAAGAACTTTTAGAGTCATAGATGTGGATTTTAAAAGCTTTTTCCAAGAACTTTTAGTCATAGACGTGGATTTTTTAAAGAAAAAACGTAATTTTTTAAACAATGTTTTAAGGACTTTCTGAACTGTGGATTTTTTAAAGAATTCTTTCCCAGCCATAATCTTGATCTTTAAAGAATATTGTTCAAGGACTATGTGAGCCATAAACTTTTATTTTTTCATGGCGACAAACTTGGATTTTTTGTTTCTAAAGTCTATTTGAGCTATAAACCTGGATTTTTAGAGGTTATTTCTTCATGCACTTTTTGAGATCGAAATGTGGATTTAGTTTAAACGTGGATTTTTAAGGACCACCTTTAATTTTGAAATCTTTTAAGAATTTTTTTTTTCAAGGAAAATAGAATAGAATTTTCTCATGACGACAAACGTGGAGTTTTTAAAAAAAAACTTTTTCAAGGACTGTCTGAACCATATAAAAAATAGCAATTTTTTTTCTTAATTTTTCTTTTTTCTTTTCTTTTTTTTTAATTTTTCCCAAGGACTACCTGAATTACAAAAGTTAATTTTTGATAGAATTTTTTTCAAGGAGTTCCATGGCGAGAAAAGTGGATTTCTTAAGATTATTTACAAGGACTATTTGGGCTATGAACCTGGATTTGTAGAGGATTTTTTCCATGAAACCGAAACTTGAATTTTTTTCTGTGCCATAAATGCAGATCGTTTATAAAATGTTTCCAAGGACTATTAGGGAAAGAGTTTTGGAGTCAAAACGTGAATTTTCTAAGATTTTTTTCCAAGAACTTCAAGAATCATAAAGAATATCTTCCATTTTTTTCAAGGACGTCCTCTAATTTGGAAATTTTTAATTTTTTTTCCAAACACTATTTGAGCCATTCATAGTCTACTTTTTCCAAGAATTTTTTCAGACATACAAGGGGCCTTACAAAGAATTTTTCCAAGGAAAATCTGAGCATAATCTAAGATTTCTTAATCAAATTTTTGACCAAAAACCTGGATAAATATTCATACACATAATTTTAATTTTTTTATTTAAGAACCATCGTGACCACAAACATGGAATTTTTTAAAGGATTTTCGGCAAGGACCTTTATGGTGACCTATTTGGATTTTTTAGGAATTTTCTTCATGGCCACAAAAGTGGAGAATTCTTTTATGGGCCAACAAGGCTAAGAACTTCAACTATTAAAAAAAATTCTGGAAGGACCATGGATACAAAGGTGGATTTTTGAAAGTTATTTTCAAAGGACTTTCATGGCAAAAAAAACATGTGGGTTTTTAAAGATTTTTTTCCCAAGACCATCTTTTTTTTTTTTTTTTTTTTTTTGAAGAAATTTCTTCAAGGCCGCAAGCATGAAATTTAAAAAAAATCTTTAAGGACCGTAGATGCAAACTTGGATTTCTTTTCAAAGGGCGTTTATGGCACAAATATATCGATTTTTAAAGATTTTTTTCCAAAGACTTTCTAAGCCATAAAATTGGATTTTTTTAAAGAATTTCCTTTTTTCAGAGATATAAATGGAGATTTTTTTTTAGAATTTTTTAGAGCGATAAAATTCGTGGCTAAATTGGTTTATATTTTTTAAGGAATTTTATTAAGAACTACCATTGACAACAATCCTGGAATTTAAAGTGAGCCATAAAGGTAGATTTTGTGAAAATTCTTCAAGGAACGATTCGGCCACAAATATGGAATTTTAAGACAATGTATTAGGGTCAATTTTCGTGAATTTTTATGAAATATTATAAAAATATTATTAAGGCAATTGTAGTAGTTTTTTTAAAAATTATTTTTAAGGGAAATCTGAATAATTATCGTATTTTTAAGAAACATTTACTGATGTCAATCCAAGAATTTAAAGTGCAGGTTAAATATGGTAATTTATCATGGAATATATTGAGGGCAATTTTACGTTGAATTTGAAAAAAAAGGACGAGTAGAACATTTACCGTAGATAATTCGAGAATATTTGTTACATTCCTTAACGAAAAAAATATTTTTTAAACAGTCAAAAATGTTCTCTCCTAGGCAGATGTTTGTTTCATTTCTAATATAATATTAAAATTTTTCAATTTTTTAATATATATTTTTTAAATATTCCAATTTTGCGCATTTAGTTACAAATTTGGGTTCTAGAATTTTAAGCTGAAGTTTTTTTTAATTTTTTTATGTGGCGCATGCAAATACAATTTTTGAAAAATGCATAAAATACCAGAAAAACAATTTTTATTTTTTACCACAAATTTGAACAAATTGTTCTGAAGATTACAAGTCACGTTATATACATCGACGTAACAATATTACCCATTGCTAGATTATGTTTTAAAGGTCATCAAAAATGATTTTGAGCAAAACCCTTCTAAGACAAAATTTGGTTGCTCCTAACCAGCTTTAGAGTCTTATTTTCGCCAATGATAAAATTTTCATTATTACCATCAATTACTTAATTTATTGTTGGTATTATAAAATAACTTTATACAATCTTCTTGGTGATTTGGTTATGTCGAACAAAAAAAAATCATTTTGTCACGTTGACATAGCATAACATTTCACTCCCCTTTCCCTCTCCTTCAGCATCATCTCCACGACCAGGTTATGTTAAAAGAGCATACCTTTTTTATGCTCGTTAAGTTCATTGTTTGGATTTTCGTTCGCTGTTTAAATGTCACCGTTCGCCTTTGGCTTCGCACCACACAAGCGTGGCATGCACGCGCCGATGCCAAAGATAAATTGTCACAAACGCCATCATGGAATATTGACTGAAGATTTCTCAGTTTCCAATGAATCGAATCTTGCATTTTAATTCTAAAACAATTGTCAATATTTTTTTCTTTCAAAAAAAAAATTTTTTTTTGGTTTTTTTGATGACAGAAACATGAAATGTCATAAATATGCAGTGATTTCCAATGACATTAAAAGGGTTGCACCGCATGCCAATTTCTTGTCTCTCTCTCTGTCTGTGGCATCCATTCGCCATTCGTGTGGGCGTATTCTTGAAATTGATGGTTGTCATCGAAAACAATAAATTAACCAAGCAATGAACTTTACTTTTTTTTCTTTGGAAAATTAACAAAATTCCAATCACTCACAAAATTATAAATCATTTTTTTTCTGAGGCGGGCGGGTTTTCGGATTTTAAAAATTTACAAGTAAAAAAGCTGTAAGTTCGACCGGGCCGATCTTTGAATACCCTCCACCAATTGGGGGAAGGGAGGGGGAGAGGGAAGATCAATTCTCAATAAAACACACATTTAAAAAAGTAAAAAAAGCTGTAAGTTCGGCCGGGTCGAACTTTGAATACCCTTCCTTATTTGGTACAAATTTAAAAATTTTCAAAAAAATAAAATCCGATAAAAATTCGGTTAAAATCTTAAAAATACCGAATGTAGCCGTTATATTAGGGTCTATAGGACGACGTGGACCTGCATAGGTAACTTTTGTCATAATCCACTACAATATTCAAATGCGAAACTTGAATAAAAAATTCGGTGAATAATATAGCTAAAATCATCAAAATACCGAATATCGGGAGGTACCATTATATGGGGGCTATACGAAGACGTGGACCTGCACAGAGAATTTTCTGTCATAGGCTGTAGCATCTGTTACGAACTTCAAATACCAAATTTGAAACAATTCCGGAGAATATTGTCGCTAAAATCATCAAAATACCGAATATCAGGAGGTACCGTTGTATAGGGGCCATATGAAGACGTGGACTTGCACAGACAACTTTCCGTCATAGGCTTTAGCACCCTTTACGAACTTCAAATACCAAATTTTAAACAATTACGGAGAATAGTGTCGCTAAAGTCATCAAAATACCGAATATCGGGATGTACCGTTATATGGGGGCTATATGAAGACGTGAACCAGCACAGACAATTTGCTGTCATAGGCTGTAGCATCTGTTACGAACTTCAAATACCAAATTTTAAACAATTCCGGTGAATAATGTCGCTTAAATCATCAATATACCGAATATCGGAAGGTACCGTTATATGGGGGCTATACGAAGACTTGGACCTGCATTGACAATTTTCTGTCATAGGCTGTAGCACCCATTACAAACTTTAAATACCAAATTGGAAACAACTCCGGTGAATAATGTCGCTAAAATCATCAAAATACGGAATATCAGGAGGTACCGTTGTATAGGGGCCATATGAAGACGTGGACCTGCACAGACAATTTTCTGTCACAGACTGTAGCATCCATTACGAACTTCAAATACCAAATTTGAAACAATTCCGGAGAATAGTGTCGCCAAAATCGTCAAAATACCGAATATCGGGAGGTACCGTTAGATGGGGGCTATAAGAAGACGTGACCTGCATAGACAGTTTTCTGTCATAGGCTGTAGCATCCGTTACGAACTTTAAATACCAAATTTTAAAAAATTCCGGTGAATAATGTCGCTAAAATCATCAAATTGCCGAATTGCCGAATATCGGAAGGTGCAGTTTTGTGGGGGCTATACGAAGACGTGGACCAGCACAAACAATTTTCTGTCACAGGCTGTAGTACCTATTACGAACTTTAAATACCAAATTTGAAACAATTCCAGTGAATAATGTAGCTAAAATCATCAAAATTCCGAATATAGGGAGATACCGTAATATGGGGGCTATATGAAGACGTGAACCAGCACAGACAATTTTCTGTCATAGGCTGTAGCATCCGTTACGAACTTCAAATACCAAACTTGAAACAATTTCGGTGAATAGTGCCGCCAAAATCGTTAAAATACCGAATATCGGGAGGTACCGTTATATGGGGGATATACGAAAATATAAACCTGCACAGACAATTTTCTGCCACAAGCTGTAGTATGCGTTACGAACTTCAAATGCTTAATTTGAAACATTTCCGGTGAATAATGTCGCTAAAATCATCAAAATACCGCAAATAGGGAGGTACCATTATATGGAGGCTATATCAAAACGTGGACCTACATCACCCATTTTCAATACCAAAAGTCCTGCAGCCATAATAAACATTTGAGTAAAATTTTATCAACCTACTTTATTTCGTTCGGAAGCTAGAGTGATTTCCACAGACGGACAGACGGACGAACATCGCTAAATCGACATGGAATATTGTGTTTTGTGGGATCTAAAATGTATATTTCGAGGTGTTACAAACAGAATTATAAACTTAATATACCCTCCATACTATGGTGGAGGGTATAAAAAGACGAGGGGGCCTAACTCTTGTATTCGATATTGAAAATATTTTTAACGAAAATGTCAATTTAATCGAGCTAGGATATATTTTTAAAATTCATTTCTATCGAAATTTTTTCGAATGAGAAACTGGATCCTTACTCATGGTTCAATTTTTAAGGAAATTTCTGTTAATAATTTAATGTAGAAAAACTCCTCTTTCCCCCCTCTTTTTTACGATTTTTAACAGAAATGTGAAATGGCGACAACCTCGAATTTTTTATAATTTTCGTAGGTTTTTAAGATATTTTTTTAAGATTTTTTTAATGATCTTTGGGAATTCGTTCCCTGACTTATGGTTCAATTTTTAAGGAAGTTTCTGTTAATAGTTTAAGATAAAAAATATATTTCACATTTCCATCCTCCTTTGTTAAGATTTGTAATTTTTTTGTTTTATTTATTTATTTATTTTTTTTTTTGTTTTTTTTTTTTTTTGCCCACATATGTAACACTCATCCTGATCTGTCACATAAAGTAGATAAATAAAATAATTGCCAAAAATTTCTCAGATTTATGTAATCTGCAAATAGCCAAAAAATGTTTTTGCACAGGTTATTTTTTAATTTTTTTTTTTTTTTTTTCGATTTCTTGTGATTTCAATCAAAACGAAACCATGTCTCTCACATGATTTGACCCAAATTGCAAAATCTGAAAAAAAAATCTTATCAAAATAGACAAGATGTTGATCTTATTAACACAAATTTGCAAATTTTTTTCGCCAAGGCGAATAACATTGCGACAACGATATGTTAGCTTTCTATAAACATTTTTTTTTTGCAAAGCATTTTATGTTTCTGTTACGAATATTGCAAAATCATTCATGAAACAAATGAGATATGAAATGGATTGCGGGGTAAATAAAAAATATACTTATATAAACCAACCTTTCTTTTCTTAGAGATAAGCAGAAAGTATATTAGCTATAGAGGACCTATATGAGGTCTTCCAGCCATAGAAGGCGTGTAGAAGTCTTTGTGGTTATAGAGAAGATTAAAGGTTAAGAGGGATATTTTTAAGGGCAAATATAGTGGATTAATAAAAAATTAGAAAGATTAATAATTTTTAAAGAATTAATTAAAGAATGTTCAATTAGGTAATATTTTAATATTTTTCAAAGGCATTCAGGACAATTTTCGAGGGTTTCTTAAAACATACTTTTTTAAGTACAATCAATTGCCGGTAATTTTTAATGAGTCTTCTTAAAGGTAATCAGATATCGCGATTTTTTGATGACTTTTTATGAAAATTATCGATTTTTTTAAGATTTTGGAATTTATAAGGATTGAATTTTAAGAGCAATCAGGAGAAATATCTCTGATTTTTTAAAGAATATTTCTAAAGGCAATTAGGATCGTCGTGTCGTGACACTTTTATAGAAACTTCGGGTCAGTTATCGACGGTTTGCATAAAGGATATTTCTAAGGGTAATTTTGGCAATTATAATTGATTTTTTTAAGATAAAGGGAAAACAGGACAAATATAAATGTTACTTGCAGAACAGTCAATAAATTATCAATGATTAAAAAATTATATATCTTTGGATTTGTATACTCTCAGCCATATGATCATCTCTGCCCCATCGATATAACGGTTTTATACCTTAGGTCCCTTTGGAGCAAATCCATTTCAGGACATTTGGATGTCCGTCCGTCTGTCTGCTGTCATGTTGAACCAGACTTGGTACATCCTAATATTATTGTCAAACTTAGATCGACTTCGGCGATGGGCAATATCAGTCCACTCCTTCGGGTACCTCCCCCACAAAAGGTCGAAATTTTAAAACACAAGTTAAAACATATCAGTCGTTTTTGCCGACAGACCCCCAATCAATGTTCAATTATTTAAATATACTTTGACTTCTGTTTATTCCAACTGTTGACCCTCTATGGAGTTTGTTACGAATAAAAGGGCAAATATTGTCCATTTCGTATCGGACCTTAATATGTATGACATAACTATTGCGATGTGCCAGGTTTGGTCTACATTGGTGGCTTTCTTCGCTTTACATGAGATATCTGACAATTTTTAGAAAATGCTCAAATGTGATTGAGGTATCAGATGTAGTCGAACGAAATATTTAATTTTCATACTTCATCTAATGCAGACAAAAATATACGCAAAGACAAAATTAGAAGAAAATCGAACGTTTATATCCAATTTTATGCGAAATCATAGATTTCGAAAAATTCCATTTTCATCTTAGGTTTCTGGTTGAGAGAAATATTTAAATATAGCAAGTTGTGAAAAATCGCCGAATTGTTTCGCAAGTTATGACAGATAAAAATATTCGAAAATGCGACCCTTTGTGGGTGGAGGTACCAGAAGGGGTTCACAGATATATATGGATGTGTGATATTTGAATAGTGTTGCATGGTTATTTCGCTTTCTTTGAGCGTTGAACCCTATGTGGGGGAGGTACCATAAGAAATGGTCCGATCTCCATCATCGTCATAACAGTTGATGGAAATATTGAGTTGTGCCAAGTTTGAATGGAATCGGATGTTAATTTCGCGCTTTATGAGCTTCATGGGTATTCATAGTTTTGACCCTTTGTGAAGAGGTAACAAAAGGAGTGGACCGATATATCCCATCTTAACAGCAGATCTTGTGTTAGTGGATATAATGGGATGTGCGAAATATGAATAGAACCGGATGCTTATTTCGGATTTTATGATCGTTTTGGTTATTAAAAATGTTGCCCTTTTGTGGGGGAGGTACCAGAAGAAATGCGCCGATCTCTACCATTTTATAACAGATCTTGTGTTGATGAAAATACACAGATGTGCCAAGTTTAAGTGGAATCGAATGTTATTTTCGGGTTTTATAAGCTTCATGAATATTCAAAATGTTGACCCTTGTGGTGGGAGGTAACAGAAGGAGTGGACCGATATAACCCATCTTCACAGAAGATCTTGTGTTAGTGGAAAAAATGGTGTGTGTGAAATATAGAATAGAACGGATGCTTATTTTGGATTTTATGATCGTTTTGGTTATTCAAGAATTTTGACTCTTGTGGGGGAGGTACCAGAAGGAGTGGACCGATATATCCAATCTTCACACCAGACTTGGTGTTAATACAAATATTTTAATGTGTGTAATTTGAAGACAATCGGACTCTTACATCAAATTTTATAAGAGTTATAATTATTCCAAATATTGACCCTTTATGGGGGAGGTACCTGATTGAGTGGACCGATATTGTCCATTTTCGCCCCTGACCTAGCTCTGATGCAAATATTAGGATTTGCAATGTTGGAGCAAAATCGGATTATCCTTCCTTTTTTGTGCAGTAAAATATTTTGTTTTTTTTTTTTTTAAATTTCGACCTCTGGTAAGGGAGATGCTTAAAGGAGTGGACTGATATTGCCCATCTCAAACTTGATCCAAACTTGGTCCAAAGAGACCTAGGGTGTAGAACAGTTATTTCGATGAGTCAGGTTTTGGCCGTATCAAATGATATATACCCTCTCTAGCCATATGGCTAAGGGTATAAAAACACATTTTAGGGTTAAACCTGTACTTTTTGTGAGTTTGTTCAAAAAATTCCAATAACACATCATTTTAAAAGGATGACGTCAAAGACAAAATTAATTTTCATTAAATTTTACTATGATTCACAAAAGAAAAGAAATCTCTATTTCAACTACATATTTACAAAAAAAAAAAAAAAAAAACATTGGCAGTAATGTTCCAAAAAATCCCCCTATTTTTTAGATAAATTTTCATATTCTCTTTTTTGAGTTGGTGCCTGAAAATAACATAAAATTTCGTTTTAGGCAAAATGTGTCAAAAGAACATATATTCTACACAACATTTCACTATTAATCTCAGAATAAACCGTACATCTAGGTACAATAGTTTTAATGAAAATTCCATTCAAAATGTATATACTAAAAGTGGAAATGGTGTATTTGCTTTTTTACTATTAATTTAACACGTTTCAAGTCCCCGTCAAAATTTCCCTTTATACTTCATTTTTTGGGGAAAGTGTCAATGGACGAATTATTCTAGTTCGAATTTCATTGTGAGTCTCTGAACAAAAGAAATTTGTATATTCAATACGTACCATAAAAAAATGAATCCATTTTTGTTAATAAAAAAATTGTTTATTTCTGAAAAAATTAGCATTTCCTCTTAAATTGTCTTTTAGTTCGCAAATTGTCTTTTTAGTTCACTGTAGAGTTATAATTGGTCCTCTAGCCACAGAAGAGCTGTGAAATATTTTTTAGATCTGTATAATCTCTTCTGGGAATGGGAGAACTGGCCATAAAACAATTTTAAAACGTATCCTAGCTTTCAAGGACGTTTAAAATGTATTCTGGCTTTGGGCACCTATAGAAGTTCTTTGAGCTACAGAAGAGTTATGAAAGGTCTTAGGAACCTGGGAAAGGTGCTTAGAAACACAGAATAAAAACAAAAAATCTTTAGGTATAGAAAACCTGAAAATGGTCTTCTTGTCACAGTAATCTTGCAAAGACAAAAAACTTTAAAACGTTATAGAGCTATAAATGGCTTTCTAGCTATAGGTTATCTATAAAAAATTTTTCCCAGATTAAGAAGAACCATAAAAGTCAATTTAGTTATGGCATACCCAAAAATATGTCCCAATTTAAAAAAAAAATCCCAATTCCCAATTTAAAAAAAAATCAAGCCATTCATAAATATCCTCCCTTATAAATATTCAAAAATTCCTAAACTATAAACATAAATTTTATTATATTTTGGAGATAAACCACAAACCGACACACACAACCACCATTATATGCAAATTTATTCTAAAGTTTATTATTTAATTAACGCATAGCTACATTTCATTCGAGGAACTACTGTACTACGCCGGATAGAAGATAAACGACCCATAGCATAACAATTAAATTTGTCAAAGAATAAATAAACATAAATTAAGGCCACTGATGATACGCAAGAGAAAACCACAAAAAAGAGAACCGAGCAAATATGCTTAACACTCCATAAATTAAAAAAAAAAAAAAAAAATCTAAAAAAAACAAAATATTGGAAACATAAAATAAAATAGAAAAGAAGCAAAAAAAAAAAGGATGCCATAAAGAACTATAAAAATTAATTTGAATTTTTTTGAAATTCAACTTTTTTGTTTATAAAACTCGCAGAAGAATTCTGCCACGAATGTGCGCCATTGAATGGAAGAATTGAAAAATTTATGAGACACCTAACATGGTGTCTTGAAAATGAAAACAAAAAAAAATTCACAACATGGCAAAAATATTCTGAAAACTTGGCAGACTTTGCCATATGGTTGGTCTAGGTGACCACCACCACCATTGCCGGCGATTGGACCACTTAACCTAAGCTTCACAGCGTACTTTTGGTATAAATAAATAAAAAAATAAAAACAAAATCCGCAAAAAAAAAAAAACACTGAAATTTTGACACACTATCCTAGACGAACTGGTCGTTCAGTCGTTCGTTCTTCTTGTCCACCACATTTTATGCAATGACACCAGATCAGATATCTGCCGAGGCTTGTTTATTTTGAAAGCGATGCCAGTCAGCCAGTTGTTTTTGTGCTTCATTTTCAATATTTGTTTTTGTTTCCCATTTTTTCTCCGTTTTGCATTGCACCTAGACGATGGCAGATATGTTTAACTAAGCCAACATTCACGCTGACCAAAATGAAAATCTTGTTCTTATTTGTAAAAAAAAAATGCAAAAAAAAGAAAATCAAAATAAAATAAAAATAAAAAAACATATTTGTCTTTTCGCCTAGGTAACCAGAGGACAAACACAGTGGTGGATATTACCAAATTAAAAAAAAAAATTATAAATAGAGTTCCGAATAAGAACAAAATAAGTAGATTTTAGTTCAATTAGAGATGTCTGTAAACAAAATTTCTACCAGATCTTCCGAAAGTTGTTTTAGCCCCATAAGAGCTTCAATAGGCTTTTTAAACATAGAAAAGAAGTGAAAGCTCTTCTTGCCACAGAAAAACTATAAAATTTGTTATCGACATAGATGAGCTGTAAAAGCTCTTCTAGCTTTTGAAAAGCTGTAAAAGGTCTTTAGGCAAAGGGAAAGCTTTAAAAGCTCTTCTCATAAAAGAAAACCGTTACAAACTCTTAAAAACGTAGACAAGCTTTTCAAGCTAACCTACCCATGAACAAGTTGTGAAAGCTCTGCCAGCCAAAGAAAAACTGTAAAAGCTCTTCAGCTGTAAATACTATGTTAGCCATAAAGAGCTATTACAGCTTTTCTTTAACTAGAAGAGCTTTCACAGCTTATTAAAGAAAAGCTGTAAAAGCTCTTCAGCTGTAAATACTGTGTTAGCCATACATTTGTTTTTAAAGCTATTCTATCCATAGAAAAGCTGTTTTAGTCATAGAAGGTTTTAAAAATCCATTTCAGCCATAGAAACCCTGTAAAAGCTCATATCAAAATATAATATCTTAAAAAGCTCTTTAAAAAAAATAATTTAAAAAAGCTGTCAATGGTTTCCAACCAAAAGGAAAGCTTTTCTAATTAGAAAAAGCTCTTCTAATTAAAGGAAGCTGTAAAAACTCTTAAAAACGTAGTCGAGCTTTTCAAGCTCACCTACCCATGAACAAGCTGTGAAAGCTCTTCTAGGCAAAGAAAAGCTGTAAAAGCTCTTGTAATCAAAGCAAAAATGGTATGTTAGCCATAGATTAGTTTTTAAAGCTATCCTACCCACAGAAGAGCTGTAAACATATTCTTGTCATAGAAGGGCTGAAAAAGTTATTTTAGCCATAGAAACCTTGTAAAAGCTCATCTTAATATAGAATATCTTTAAAAGCATTTTTAGCCATAGAAATGCTGTAAACAATCCTATAGTTCCAGACAAGATATCAAAGGCCCTCTAGAAGAAGATTTTCTGAAAGACTTGTAGACGTGGAAATTTATCAAAGCTCTTATAGCCACAGAAGAACCTTGTAAGGTCTTCTACCAACAGAAGAGTCTTCAAAGTTTCTAACCATAGAAGAGCTGCATAAATCCTTTAAGTGATGGAAGCGAGCCCTTCTTCTAGTCGTAAAAGACCTTTCAAAGTTTTTTTGGCATAGAAAAGCTGTAAGAGCTTTAAAAACTTTGTTAGCCCAAAAACTTGCAAAGCTCATTTAGACATAAACATGCTTTGAACGTTTTTCAATTAAAGCTATAAAAGCTCTTCCCTGTATAGAAAGCTGCCAAAGGTCTTCTAGTCACAGAAGAGCTGTAAAAGCCATAGAAGAGCTGCAAGAGGTTCTCTAGCCAGCAAGGACCTATAATAGTGATATAAGAGCTGAATAAACCCTTCTAGCCATAGGAGAGCTTTCAAATGTATTCCAGCGATAGAAGAGTTTCAAAAGCTCCTCTAGATTAGAACAACAGTCATAGGCCAAACAAGAGCTATAAAAACTTTTCTAGCCCTAGAAGAGCTTCCAAAGCTCATGGAAGAGGTCGTCTAGCCAGAAAAGACCTGTAATCGTCGTATAAGAACTGAATGAGCTCTTCTACCATAGGAGATGTCTCAAAGGTCTTCTAGCCATGGAAGAGTCCTAAGAGGTCATCTAGAATTAAAAGAGCTGCCAAAGGACTTTCAGAGATGGAAAAGCTGTCAAAAGTCTTATAGCCATACAAGAGCTGTAGAGAGAGCGCTTTCAAAACTCTTTTGAACCTAAAAGAGCTTTGAAAGTTTTCTTAACCATAAAACATTTAGGCAAAGTTCCTCTAGCCTTGGAAGAGTTCTCTAAGTTCTTCTAGACAAAAAAGAACTTTCAAAGTTATTTTGAGATCTTCTCGACATAGAAATACCTTATATCTATAATCGTGATATATTAACTGAATGAGCTCTAGTTGCCATAGGAGATCTGTGAAAAGTCTCAAAAGCTCATCTAGCATTAAAGAACTGCCAAATATCTTTCAGATATAGAAAAGCTGTCAACGATATTTTAGTCTTACAAGATTACAGCTCTTGTATGCCATAGGAAAGCTTTATTAGCCATAGGGAAGCTTTGGAAAGTCTTTCGAGCCTAAAAGAGCTTTGACATTTCTTCTAGCCATAAGCAATTTAGGAAAAGTTCATCTAACTTTAGAAGAGTTGTCTCAGTTCTCCTAGACAAAAAAGAGCTTTCAAAGCTATTTTGACGATAAAAAAGGGCCTTCAAAGGAAAAATTGAAAAGGCCTTCATGGCATAAAAAACAGCCAGAAAATAGATGTAAGCGTCATATAATAACTAAATGAGCTCTTCTAGCCATGGAAAGCTTTTAAAGGTTTTCTTGCCATCGAAGAGTCCTAAAAGCTTCTCTAGCATTAACAGAGCCGGCAAAGATCTTTCAGGAATAGAAAAGTGGTCAAAGGACTTTCAGCTATGCAAGAGCTGTAAAACCTCTTATTGGCATATGAAAGCTAGACAAAGCTCCTCTAGCCATAGAAGAGCGTTCAAGAGCTTTCAACGATTTTCTAGACAAAGAAGAGCTTTTAAATTTTTTTTGTCTACTTAAAATCTGTAAAAGGTCTTCTCGGCATAGGGAGGAGGCTTCCAACACATAGAACTTCTCCCAGGCCTTTTCTATATAGAGAAGACTTGCCAAACGTTAAAAAAGTCATCCAGCCAGAGGCCAATATAGAACGATAGAGGAAGTTTTACCACTTCTCTTCTTCTTCCATCAACTAATGAAAGGCCCTCTCTTCTTTATATAAAATGCCATAAACATATGTCACGTGTCATCTGACCTTCATTTAAAAAAAAAATATATATATAGGCCTAAGTTGTTTCTTTCAGAATATCTAGCTCAAGTTCAAATATATTTCCTTGTTCACATTTTCACCCCGATTTTCCATTCACTTCCTCTAGTGTGTCATTTGTCCAAATGCCACATTCAAGTTTTCTTTTTATTGTTGTTGTTTTGCTGAAATATTTTTTTTTTTTTTTTTTTTTTGGGAGCTTTTTTTCCAAAACTGACCCAAATTGCATTGTCATGTTTGTCGACCAATATGGTAATTATGGCAAAGCAAATCTTTGACCGCGGCTCACATGGAAAACCATTTTGAGGCACAAATATAACAACAATAACAATAAAAGAACGCCAATAAAATTTTAAATTTTTGACATAACATTTTTGGTTGCGGAAAGGTCAGTTGACATTTTTTTGATTTGTGTGTCACACATTTTGTTTATTTTTATGGAGTTGGGTTTTCTTGTGGCAATTATGACTTTTTGCGAAGTAAATAAAACAATCAGAAATAATGATAATCTCTAAATAATATGAGGGCATGGGGGCCAGAGGTGCCAAAACTTTAGCCGAAGAAGGGGGAAAAACTTAAGTTTTTTGGGACAAAATAAAATTCATGGCCTGTTCCAGAACGGCAAGAATGCAAACGGTTTTACAAAGATAATCGATTTTCCATTAATGATGTCGTAAAAATGAATGGACAATAAAATTATAATAATTTCGAGTGTTATAGAATGGGTAAAAAATTAAGAAAAAAATAATATAAAAATAAGGTTAAATAAAATATCCATGGATCTTCATAAATATACAGGGAGAGATAAAAAAACTGCAACACAGTCAAACGCCATAATTTTTTTTCTTTCTTTTTAATTTTATTGAATGAAAGCAACAAATGTGGGAATAGTATTTAGAATAAGTTTAGATTTGTTCGAATTGGTCATCTTTGGCACAAATTATGGTCTTCAAACGGCCAATGAAACCGTCACACGCTGCCAGAATGTTACTCTGCGGCATTTGGACCCATTCCCGGCGAAGCGTTTGCTTGAGGTGATCGACACTTTGGTATTTTTTAGTGCCAACCTTGCTTTCCAAAATACTCCAGACACAAAAGTCCAACGGATTGGTATCCGGAGTTTTGGTGGCCATTGTGCGCTGGAAATGAAGCGAGGAATCTCATTTTGTAACCATAGCTGGAATGTCCAAGGTTTGTGGCCAAAAAGTTTGCGTGTTCAAGGCTTTTATACACCCTCCAGAATATTTTCACGATAATATTCGTCATTTATTCAGATGCCACTGTCGATTAATACGAGTGGAGAGCAGCAATCGGCTGTTATGGCGGCCCACACCATCACCATGGCCGGCTTGAGTTCTGGTGGCCAACCGAAGGTGCATATTTTCAGCTGACCTCTTTGGCAAGTAAACACGGTAAACACGATGTTTGTTTACAAACCGCTAAATTCGCCAGTTCACCACTTTCGGCTAAGCGAAGGAACTCTTTAGCTCTTTGGAGTCTATTTCGTTTCTGTTGCGTTGTAAGTTCTTGAACATTTTGGCTTTTTTATGTTCAGCTCACGAGACATTTTTCGGCCACTGCGACGCGGGTTTCGATCAAGTCGCTTCTTTACTTTTCGAACCATTTCTCCCGATGTTGCAGTTTTCTTCCGTCCACTTCCTTGACGTCGGGCTACGCTACGGTGGTACGAGACACAAAAGATTCATATTTACATTTAAATTCTGGAGTGTTCTAAAGATAGCCAACCAAAATTAACAGCTGTCGGACGAGTGGCTTAGAAATGACAGCAGTCTGAAGTATGTTGCAGTTTTTTCTTCTCACAATGTATATGTATTCCTGATCAGCATAAAATTCTATGTCGATTTAGCTATGTATGTCCGTCTGTCCGTCTATTTATCCGTCCGTCTGTGGAAATCAATGAAATTGTACTTAAATGTGTGTGAGGTCTGCAGGACTCCGTTTAAAAAAGGCTTTCAAAAGACTTTTGAAGCTAAAAAAGTCTTGAAATTACTTCTAGTCATACAAAATTTAGGCGAGGTTCCTCTAGCCTTAGAAAAGTGGTTCCAGACAAAAAAGCGTTGAAAGTTATATAGACGAAAGAAAATCTGCAATAGGTCGGCATAGAAACAACAAGATACCTGGAATCGTCATATAAGAACTGAATGAGCTCTTCTAGCCATAGACGAATCTCAAAATCTCCTGTGGCATCAAAAGTGCCGCCATAGATCTTTTAGGGATAGAAAAGCTGTCATCAAAAAGAGCTTTCAAAGTTATTTGTCGATAGAAAATCTGTTAAAGGTATGTCCGTCTATTTGTAAGTCCGTCTGTGGAAATCAATAAAATTTTACTTAAAAGTGTGAAAGGTTTGCAGAACTTTTGGTATTGAAATTGGGCTTTACAGATCTACGTTTTGGTATAGCCCCCATATAACTGTACCTCTCTATATTCGGTATTTTGATGATTTTAGCTACATCATTCACCGGAATTGTTTCAAATTACGTATTTGAAGTTCCAAATGGGTACTACACTCTGTGACAGAAAATTGCCTATAAAGGTCCAGGTCTTCGTATAGCCGCCATATATCGGTAACTCCCTATATTCGACATTTTGATGATTTTAGCTACATTGTTCACCGGAATTGTTTAACATTTCGTACTTGTACTTCGTAATGAGTACTACAACCTGTGACAGAAAATTGCCTTTGCAGGTCAAGGCTATACGAAGCTCTCATATAGCTGTACCTCCCTATATTCGGCATTTTAATGATTTTAGCCACATTTTTTTACCGATTTTTCTTTTTTCAATTTTCGTAATTGAAGTTCCTTATAGGTACTACAGCCTGTGACAATAAATTGTCTATGCAGGTCCAGGTCTACGTATAATCCCCATATAACGGTCCCTCCCTTTATTTGGCATTTTGATGATTTTAGTGATATTATTCACCGGAATAGTTTCAAATTTCGTATTTGAATACTACAATGGGTATTAAAAAAATTGCCTATGCACATCCACGTTTTCGCATGGACCCTAATATAACGGCAACTCCCTATATTCTGCATTCTTAAGATTTTAAGAAATTTTTTGAAAATCTCCAATTTCGTTTCATTTGGTGGAGGATATTCAAATTCAAACTTTGTACGCTTCTACTTGTTTTTATTTCTGAAAAATATTTTTCACTTATATTCTCCAAAAAAGTAATGATGATCATTGAATATTTCGAACTTCATGAGCTAACCGTTAGCCGTGACGAACATTTATTATCAAAATTCAGGTTTTAATTATTTATATGAATATGTTTTTTTTTTTTTCAATTGTCTCTCTTTAATTATTCCACAAAAACAAGTGATAAAATTTATCGGCCATGATACAATAAATTCTATTTAAAGGCAGATTTGAAAAAAAATCAAACAAACAAATAAATACACAAAAAATTTCGATCTGGAAAACAAGTTGACAATTGCAAAAAATGCAGTTAAATACAATTAATATAAATCTGAAGAGATTTTTTTTTCAAATAACAATAACAACAATAATTTTCGAAAGTAACAGTTAATTTTTTAAATAAATATTAAATCTCTACAGTTAGACTTTAAATAAATGTACTCGTAATTTATCATACCATTTTATAATATTTTCGAATTTAAGGAGGTCCAATGGACAAATATTGGCTTGGCCAAATTTTGAGAAATTCTTCGTACCATTTTGTGGTTTTCCTCATATTCGGATAAGTCATATGGCTTATATTCTGGTTTCCTTTTATTATTGATTTTTTGTTTCAATTTGTATTTTTCTCTCATTATTTCCCAAATATTATTTCAATTAATTATTGGGAAATTTGTAATGCATACATGTTGCTCTTGCAACACAAAATGTCATCAATCACCCCAGACATTGCAACAAGTTTTTTCCACAACTATTTTACAAAAACGTATATGGGTTAACAAACATATGTCCTACTGTTATTTGCTATCAAAAAAATAAATAAATTTAAATCAATAACAAGTAAAAAAGCAGTAAGTTCGGCCGGGCCGAACTTTGAATACCCTCCACCATTTAGAAAGAATTAGAAAATATTCAAAAAAATAAAATCCATTAAAAATTCTGTTAAAATCTTTAAAATACCTAATATCGGAAGGTGCCGATATATGGCGGGACATACGCTATTGTGGACCTATTTACACAAATCTATGTCTGGGGGTAAAGTACTCACAAGGAACTCCTTGTGTGGATTTTCAGATAATTCCATAGGGAAATATGGCAAAATACCGAATATCGGAGGGTACAGTTATATGCGGGATATACGATATCGTGGACCTATATAGACAATTCTTTTTGAGGGGGTAAAATTCCCACAAGAGACTCCTTTTGTGGAATTTTAGACAATTCCATTGAAAAATGTGGATAAAATCATCAAAATACCAAAAATCGGGGGGTACCGTTAAATGGGGGCTATACGATATCGTGGACCTATATGGACAATTCTCTGCCGAGGTATAAAGTACCCACAAGGAACTCCTTGTGTGGATTTTCAGACAATTCCATTGAAAAATGTGGGTAAAATCATCAAAATACCGAATATCGGGGGGTACCGTTATATGGGGGCTATACGATATCGTGGACCGATATGGACAATTCTCTGCCGAGGTATAAAGTACCCACAAGGAATTCCTTGTGTGGATTTTCAGACAATTCCGTTGAAAAATGTGGGTAAAATTATCAAAATACCGAATATCGGGGGGTACCGTTATATGGGGGCTATACGATATCGTGGACCGATATAGCCCATCTTCAAACTTGACCTGCCTGCAGACAAAAGAGAGATCTGTGCAAAATTTTAGCTTCCTACCTTAATTCGTTTAGACTGTAGCGTGATTACAACAGACGGACAGACGGACGGGCAGGGCTAAATCGTCTTAGAATTTTACGCTGATCAAGAATATATATACTTTGTTGGGTCTAAAATGATTATTTCGATGAGTTACAAACGGAATGACGAGATTAATATACCCTCCATACCTTTTTTGGTGGAGGGTATAAAAAAAGGATTGAAACGTGATTTGAAATGCGTTCACAGCAGTGTGCCTCCTTCAATGGATTTCATTAAAATTTTCGATTTTGATTTTCTTTTGGTCATAAATAATGCGTGTTTAGTCCCCAAGCGTTTAATGTGTTGTGGAGACTTAAGCTCTGGTGATTTGTTGGAGTTTAGTTCAAAGCTAGTTTTCCATATTTTTTACAAAGACATTAAATCAATCGGTCGCCATTAATTTTTCATTAAAAAAAATAGTAATTGGGATAATTTTTGTATGTGCAGCATACTACAGTAGCAGATAAAATTGGAGTTACTTTCTTATCAAAAGACAGCAAAAATATTTGGCAGACAACATGACGCTTTGCCAACTTTCAACACAATAAAATTCCAGTATTTCAATTTTAGTTACAAGTTTTAAGAGTTTGGAAAACTTTGTTGGCAAATATTTATGTTCGAGCGGGGCCGACTATATGACACCAGTATGAATTTATTTGAAGTAGATCATAGCGCCTATCAACATTTGGCTTTAAAGCAGTAATAGTTTCAGATAGAAGTAATACATGGGAGGTATATCCAATTCTGTGTCGATTTTCACTAAATTTGGCGGAAACATTATTAATCTTTACAGCATCACTATAGATATCACTTCGAGAAGGATTATATTTTAAAAATATTATATCGAAGCCGAGATCCATAAAATGGAAACGTTCGTCCCGAAAATCACTCCATTTGGGTTGATATTATCAATTGTTCAATATTCAATTATTCAATCAATATATCTGCAAATCTGAACCGATCTTGGTAAATATTAGCAGACGTAATTCTGGGCTGTATCTTATATCTGTGCATATTACATACATATGGGAGCTATAGCTATATCTGAATCGTTTTTTTTTTTTTTTTACCAAATTTGATGTACTTGCTTCTAGACTGAATTCGGTCGGATATGCCAAAATTCAGGTCATTTGGACTTATATTGGCCATTTGATGCACAATTAACCCGAAATCGGTTGAAGTTATATGGGAGCTATATCTAAATCTGATCTGATTATCACCAATTTCAATAGGGTTCCTAGGGCCAAACAAATATTATACGCAAAATTTAATCTCAATCGGATGATAAATGCGACCTGCATTTTCTTCCCAAGAATACATGGACAGCCGGACGAACGGACAGATGGACTGGCATACATAAATCAACTCCGAAAGTGATTCTATTAAGATCTTGAAAAGAGACTATGGGTCTATCACGCTTAATTCTCCATTTTACAAACAATGCACAAAGACATACTATCCTTGCCACTAAGTGGTGCAGGGTATAAAAAGAACTTGATTACCTTTTAATAAATTGCATTTTAGTGCACATTCTTTAGCGGCATTTTTTGATATAGCTACTTTTAAAACCTGGTTTTTTACACCTTATGGCTAGAGAGGATATATATCATTTTATATGGCCAAAACGTGCCTCATCGAAATAACGGTTTTAGATCCTAGGTCTCTTTGGGCCAAATCAGTTTCAGGACATTTGGAGTCGATCTAGCGATGTTCGTCCGTCAGTCTGTCTGTCTGGCTGGCTGGTGAGCTCGATAACTCTCGAAGGGATTATCCGATTTAGTCCAAACTTGGTACATTGCAGTATTATTATAAAACTTAGATAAAGATGGGCAATAAAGAGATAGGAGATGAGCTATATCGGTCAACTCCTTCTGGTACCTCCCCCACAAAAGGACGAAATTTTCAAAAAATATTTTTTCTGCACAGAAAAAGAAACGATAATCCGATTTTGGTCGAACTTTGCAAATCCTTATATTTGCGTCCGTGCTAGGTCAGGTGGATAAACGGCAATATCGCTTTGCACCATCAAGTACCTCCCCCACAAAGGAATAATTACCACTCTAATAAAATGTTATGTAAGAGTCCGATTGTCTTTAAATTTCACACAATCCAATAATTTTATTAACCCAAGGTCTGGTGTCCCCCACAAAAGGTCGAAATTTTGAATATCCATTAAAACGCGAAATTAACATCCGATTCCATTTAGACTTGGCACATCTGAATATTTCCATCAACACAGGATCTGTTATAAATATGGTAGAGATCGGACAATTCCTTCTGGTACCTTCCCCAGAAAGGGTAAAAATATTGAGTAATTAGAACTCTTATACTATGTGATGTAAGGGTCCGATTGTCTTCAATCCCAATAATTTTATTAACCCAAGGTCTGGTGCTAAAATGAAAAACATCGGTCTATTCCTTCTGTTAGCGCACCACCCCCCCCCCCCCCCCCCCCCCATAAAAGGACGAAATTTTGAATATCCATTGAGCTCATAAAACGCGAAATGAACACCCGATTCCATTTAGACTTTGCACTTCAGAACATTTCCATCGACACAGGGTTTGTTATAAAAACGATAGAGGTCGGACCTTTTCCACATGGTACCTCCCCAAAAAAGATTCATAATTTTGAATATCCAAGGTCATAAAACACGAAATAAGCACCAGGTTCTCTTTATATTTCACACATCCCATTATTTCGACTAACACAAGATCTGTTGTGAAGATGGGATAAATCGGTCCATTCCCTCTGGCCCCTCCCCCACATAGGGCCAACATTCTGAATATCCTTGAAGCTCATAAAACACGAAATTAACACCCGATTCTATTCAGACTTGGCACACCTCAATACTTCCGTCAACACAAGATCTGTTAGAAATATGGTAGAGATCGGACCATTCCTTTTTGTACCTTCCCCACATAGGGTTGGAGATTTTTGAAAAACAAAAAGCTTACAGAAAACGAAATAAGCATCCGACTCTCTTCATATTTCACACATCCAAATATTTTTGCTAACGCAGTAATGGACACTACAGCCTAAAACAGAAAATTGTCTGTACAGGTCCACATCTTCGTAGAGCCCCCATGTAACGGTACCTCCCGATATTCGGTATTTTGATGATTTTAGCGACATTATTCACCGCAATTGTTTCAATTTTGGTATTTGAAGTTCGTAATAGATACTACAGCCTATGACAGAAAATTGTCTGTGCAGGACCACGTCTTCGTATAGCCCCCATATAACGGTACCTCCCGATATTCGGAATTTTGATTTTATCGACATTATAACCCATTTTTTTTAAGTTTCGCATTTGAATATTGTAATGGCTTATAACAAATGTTACCTACGCAGGTTCATGTCGTCGTATAGACCACAATATAATAGCTACATTCGGTATTTTTAAGATTTTAAGAGAATTTTAAACGGATATTATTTTATTTTTTAAATTGTTAAATTTGTACCAAATGATGGAGGGCATTCAAAGTTCGGCCCGGCCGAACTTACAGCTTTTTTACTTGTTTTTTTCTCATTTCCATCATTCCAAAAAAAACCCTTCAAATATTATTTCTTACAATTAAATTATAGTTTCTTGCACATTTTATTATTAATTACCTCAGTTGTAGATGAAACTCATGGCTGTTGACTGCTTGGCAGAGCATGGGGCGAAAAAGTTAAATGCATATTTCCTTTATTTAAAAATTATAAAATATATTATCGCTAAGCTAAGGCTTTTTTGCCGTCATAACACATTTATAATTGAGTTATACGCAAAGCCAATAAACTGTCAATATATCAATTAAATATAGATTACATTGTTAATTACATGTCGCTGTGGAAATACCATTACGTTGTGAGTGTGTGTCATTTACCGAATATAAATGTCGTAAAAGTCGAAGAACTAGTAAGACCAGGCTGCGAAGAAATATAAAAGGGGGCTGAGGTGGATTTTGAAACTATTTTCTACTCTATCTACCTATGAGATTTTTCTAACACGGGTGGACCAAAGAGAGAGAACGGACAAAAATGCATGTGTGCGAGCAAGAGAGAGATGTGTGAGAATGTGTGTGTGTGATAAATGACACAACTTCATTCATATGGGTTTTCATTGAAGGAATCAGCAGGACAAAATATGTGGACATGAAACGTTCCAAAATTGAAACAAAATATATCCACAAAGAAGGGATTAAGGAAGGGAAAAGGAAATATATTTAAGGAGTCCAGTAATGGTAAATAGCCAACATACAGAGTGAGATACAAAAAAACTGCAACAAAGTCAAACGCCATAATTTTTACATTTTTTTTAATTAAAAATGTCGGAGATAGCATCAAATTTTAGAATAAGTTTAGATTTGTTCGAATGGGTCACCTTTGTCACAAATTATGGCCTTCAAACGGCCAATGAAACCGTCACACGCTGCCCGAATGTTGCTCTGCAGTATTTTGGACCCTTCCCGGCGAAGCGTTTGCTTGAGGTGATCCACACTTTTGTATTTTTTTTTAATGCCAACCTTGCTTTCTAAAATACTCCAGACACAATAGCCCAACGGATCGGAATCCGAAGATTTTGGTTGCCATTGTGCTCTGGAAATTAAGCGAGCAACCTAATTTTGTAACCATTCTTGGGTGGCGGGTGCTGGGTGCAATGGTGCTGAGTCCTGTTGGAATGTCCAAGGTCTGCGGGCAAAATATTTGCGTGCCCAAGACTTTAATACACCCTCCAGAATATTTTCGTGATAATATTCGGTGTTTATTCTGATGCCACGGTCAATTAATACGAGCAGAGAGCGACCATTGGCTGTTATGGCGGCCCACACCATCACCATGGCCGGCTTGAGGCTTGAGTTCTGGTGGCCAACCGAAGGTGCACATTTTCAGCTGACCTCTTTGACATGTAAATCCGATAATTTTGTTTGTTTACAAACTGCTGGACAACGAATGTTTTCTCATCGGAGAAAATCGCAAACCAAATTCGGCAGTTCACCACTTTCGGCCAAGCGAAGCAACTTTTGAGGTCTTTTGAGTCTATTTTCTTTCCGATGCGGTGTAAGTTTTTGCACTTTTTGGAATTTCAATGGCTTTACCCCGAGGAGCTCATTTTTCAATATTTGCCGAATGGAATATTGTGATATGTTCAGCTCAAGAGCCATTTTTCGGCCACTGCGGCGCAGGTTTCGATCAAGTCGCTCAGTTTACGTTTCGAACTTTTTCTGCTGATTTTCCTGTCGTCGAGCTACGCTACCAGTATCTTCTGGTAACAAGCGATGGTACGACACACAAAAGATTTATTCACATTTAAATGCTGGAGAGCTCTAACGATAGCCACTTGTGGTTCTCCAGCCAAATATAAAGAAATCACACTATCACGCTTGAGTTCCATCAGGAATAACTTTTTTTTCTGGAAAACTCTCACCAAAATGCTTTCGTATGCTTGTAAACAATATAATGAGCTGTAACTGGAATAATTTTAACAGCTGCCGGACAAGTGGCTTGGAAATGACAGCAGTCTGAAGTTTCTTTTTCTCCCTTTTTCTCATAACCATATTCGGCACCTTAAAATTTAAAGACTTTATTACCGATCTTTTATTTATTTCCCTTCCTGTAATTTATACTAATTACCAACTTCTTTTTGTTTTTTATTTTCAGGTACGTTCTCTCGTAATGTCATCAGCAGGGGTGATATTTTATCATTTGGTAATTATTTGCAACAATTTAACCATTCTGAGTTAATTTCGTTTTTTCAAATCTAAGTCTAATTTGAGTGGCTGACAACAGCATCAGCAGCCACTTGCCTCAGAGGCTGTCACATAATTTGCTTCTCGAAAACAGTAACTCAAATTTGCAATACCTGTCGTCTTCGATGGGAAATTATTGCCAAACAAAGGCCACTCTTAAGAAAAAAAAAAAAAAACAAAAAATACAGAACTGAAAATAATCCGAAAAATATATCAAAACAAACGTGAAAAAGTTCCCATAACAATTTGTATTCAAATTCAACTCCATCATCTGCTGAAGAAGTCATGGTAGCTAAGAGAAGAATCATTATTCAAAACACCGCCAACCAAATTGAAATGATTTCCAAATGAAGAACGACGAAGAAGATAATTTGAATATTTATCTGATATTACAAAATAAATAATTACTAAGGCTTATAATGTGAGGAAGAGAGGGGGGAGGGTAAGAACAATATTCAATAAAACACACATTTAAAAAAGTTAAAAAAAGCTGTAAGTTCGGCCGGGCCGAACTTTGCATACCCTCCATCATTTGGTATAAATTTAACAATTTTCCAAAAAATAAAATCCGTTAAAAATTCTGTTAAAATCTTAAAAATACCGAATGTTGCCTTATATTAGGGTGTATACGACGACTTGGACCTGCATAGGCAATTTTTGTCACAAGCTATTTCAATACTCAAATGCGAAACTTGAAAAAAATCTGTTTATAATGTAGCTAAAATCATCAAAATACCGAATATAGGGAGGTATCATGGGGGTTATAAATGAACCTGCCCAGACAACTTTCTGTCATAGGCTGTAGTATCCATTACGAACTTCAAATGCGAAATTTGAAAAAATTCCGGTAAATAATGTCGCTAAAATCATCAAAATACCGAATATCGGGAGGTACCATTATATGGGGGCTATACGAAGATGTGGACCTGTACAGACAATTTTCTGTCATAGGCTGTAGTATCCATTACGAACTTCAAATGCGAAATTTAAAACAATTCTCGTAAATAATGTCGCTAAAATCATCAAAATACCGAATTTTGGGAGGTACCGTTATATGGGAGCTATACGAAGACGTGGACCTGCACAAACAATTTTCTGTCTTAGGCTGTAGTATCCATTACGAACTTCAAATGGGAAATTTGAAATAGTTCCGGTAAATAACGTCTCTAAAATCATCAAAATACCCAATATCGGGAGGTACCGTTATATGGGGGCTACACGAAGATCTGGACCTACATGGCTCATTTTTGGTCTTAGGCTGTAGTATCCATTACGAACTTCAAATACTAAATTTGAAATAGTTCCGGTAAATAATATCGCTAAAATCATCAAAATACCCAGTATCGGGAGGTATCGTTATATGGGGGCTATACGAAGATGTGGACCTGCACAGACAATTTTCTGTCATAGGCTGTAGTATTCATTACTAACTTCAAATATTAAATTTGAAATAGTTCCGGTAAATAATGTCGCTAAAATCATCAATATACCGAAAATCGGGGGGTACCATTATATGGTGGCTATACGAAGATGTGGACCTACATGGCTCATTTTTGGTCTTAGGATGTAGTATCCATTACGAACTTCAAATACCAAAATTGAAACAATTCCGGTAAATAATGTCGCTAAAATCATCGAAATACCGAATATCGGGAGGTACCGTTATATGGGGGCTATACGAAGACGTGGACCTGCACAGACAATTTTCTGTCATAGGCTGCAGTATCCATTACGAACATCAAATGCGAAATTTAAAACAATTCTGGTAAATAATGTCGCTAAAATCATCAAAATACCGAATATCCGGAGGTACCTTTATATGGGGGCTATACGAAGATCTGGACCTACATGGCTCATTTTTGGTCTTAGGATGTAGTATTCATTACGAACTTCAAATGCGAAATTTGAAACAATTCTGGTAAATAATGTCGCTAAAATCATCAAAATACCGAATATCGGGAGGTACGGTTATTTGGGGGCTATACGAAGATGTGGGCCTATATGGCTCATTTTTGGTCTTAGGCTGTAGTATCCATTACGAACTTTAAATAACAAATTTGAAACAATTCCGGTAAATAAATTCGCTAAAATCATCAAAATACCGAATTTTGGGAGGTACCATTATATGGGAGCTATACGAAGACGTGGACCTGCACGGACAATTTTTTGTCTTATGTGGTATTATCCATTATGAAGTTCAAATACCAAAATTGAAATAATTCCGGTAAATAATGTCGCTAACATCATCAAAATACCGAATATCGGGAGGTAGCGTTATATGGGGGCTATACGAAGACGTAGACCTACATGGCCCATTTTCAGTACCAAAAGTCCTGCAGATATAATACACATTTGAGTAAAATTTTATCAATCTACTTCAATTCGTTCGGAAGCTAGAGTGATTTCCCCAGACGAACGGACATCGCTAAATCGACATAGAATGTTATGCTGACCAATAATATATATACTTTATGGGGTCTAAAATGTATATTTCGAGGTGTTACAACGGGAATGACAAACTTAATATACCCTCCATACTATGGAAGTGGAGGGTATAAAAAATAAATACTCATGAATGAATTGCGTTATAAATAGGGGGTACGAAAATCGACTTTCGATTGTTCGACTTTTAAAAATAAAAAAAAATGTGTAAAAATAGAAAAAGAAGTTCGAGGTTGAGGTTGGGTAGCACAAGTCATAGTTAAATTTTTTTAATTGAAAATTTTACCTAGTCGAATTTATAACTCTCAGATATTTGGTCGACTTTTTCGTGCATGACACCCTAAAAGTAGGCAACGATTGATTTAATTTTGAAAGAAGTGGTGGTATAACTGACTGACTGACCTAGAATTAACACCCTGACGAAACGGCTGAAGTTAGAATCTCGAACTTTTGCACTAGGGCCAGTCTAGGTACATAAGTGTGTAATAGGCTGGTACACATTTCCGAAACCACCTACCACCAGCCTAGATTCTCATACCAAATTTCAAGTTTTTGGCTCTATCCGTTCAGATAACACCAAATGGTTTCATTTTAGAAGTAAAGTACCATTTTGAAACTTTTCATAACCTTGCAGTTCGAATTTCCAAAAACCTTTGGGTACATCTATACTGCACTCCATCAGTAACTCCCATTCCAAATTTCTTTTGCAATACATTTTAGTACTTTTCATGTCCTTCTAGTACGAATTACCAAAAACCCAGCCTATCACAGACCTACGCACCAAGACTGATCCTCGTACAAAAGTCAAGATTCTAGCTGTAGCCGTTTCGTCTGGTCGTTGATTGTAAGTCTGTCAGTTATTTCACTACCTCATGAATATAAAATATAAAAAGTTTAGATGGTCTTGCAAGTCTTTCAGAAGGTCTTCAATTTATATTTATTTTACAAGACCCTGGCAAAGGGTTCTCTAGAGACGTAAGACTTTTGAGAGATCCGCTATCTTGGTATTACTCTAGAAAGCATTTATTTTGCCTGTAGAACACACTCCTAACATAGGGGACCTTCAGCCGCACTTTACCCCATTGAAAACCTCTAAAATATCTTTTGTACCATTTTTTTGGAAATTCGAACTAAAATAGTACGAAAAGTACTAAAATGTACTCAAAAAATGAATTCTTTGTATTTGACAAACGGAATGATCTAGAATTCTGAAATTTGGAATTAAGGTCGCTGATAAAATTCAGGTGTTTTAGAAATTCGAAATTCAGGGTTACGAAAAGTTCAAAAATGGTACTAAACTTATAAAATGGTACCATTGGGGATTATGTATGGTCCCTTTTGGTGGTACGTTTGTGATATAGAGATAATTTTGGAAGAGTACACGAAATAGTACTATTTCGTACTCTTTTTGGTACACTTTGCTATTGAGTGAAACGATAGTGCTTTAAATATGAAATTTGATATTAGGCTCGGTGTTCAGCGGGAAGCTGGAATTTTAAAATTTTGTTTTGGGCTCCCTTTTGGTGGTACGTTTGTGATTTAGAGATAATTTTGGAAGGGTACACGAAATAGTACTATTTAGTACTCTTTTTGGTACAGTTTGGTATTGGGTGAACAGATAGTGTTTTAAATGTGCAATTTTATATTAGGCTCGGTGTTTATGTGTAGCCTTGGCATATGGAGGTGGTTTCGGAAATGTGTACTATAATCGTACAAAAAATACAAAATCGTACTACATTTGGTCTTGGGTGAAGGGATAGGATTGCAGTGCTCAAATTTGAGCTTGAGGTCTCTCTTGGTATCTCGAAATGAGATATTAAGGTGGGTTAGGAAATCCGTCCCATATATTTGTACGAAAAGTATTAAATGGTACTAAATATGATATTGGGTGAAGGGATATTGCTGAGATCTTCAAATTTGATATGAATGACACTGTTGAGAGAAGAGGCTGGCTTTGAAAATGCGTACTATAAATGCATAAGAGGTACAAATAGTACCATATTTGATACAATTTGGACAGATATGCTTGCAGTTTGAAATATTGTGTTAGGGTCGTTGTTAATGTGTAGCCCGGACATATGGAGGTGGTTTCTGCAACGTCTACTATAATTGTACGAAAAAGTACAGATTGGTACTATATTTAATATTGGGTGAAGGAGGATATAGGGTTGGAATCTTCAAATTTGATATTGAGATCTCTGTTGGCATCTCGATATGAGATATTGAGGTGGTTTTGGAAATTTGTACTATTTGTACAAAATGTACTAAACATCACCAATTTTGGTATTCTTGAAGGAATGGAGCAGAAATCCTGCAATTTGATATAGATGTCACTGTTGAAGTCTTTGGTTAAGATATGGAGGTGGTTTTTGAAATGTGAAATATAACTGATCGAAAGGCACCAAGTTGTACTAAATTGGGTGTTGGATAATTGGATATAGCTGGAATCTCGAAATTTTGATTATTGAGGGGTCTCTTGGTATCTAGGATCGAGATCTGGCGGGGGTTTTGGAAATGTCTACTATAATTGTTCGAAAAGTACTAAATGTTACTAATTTTGGATCGCTCTTGGTGAGCTCTTTCACTTCTATGCATAATTTGGAAAAAAGGAGAACTCCTCCTCCATTAGTTTAGAATCCTCTTTTTCGTACCCCAAATTCTTTGACGTTTTCCAACGAAAGAAAAATTCATTTTCATTGACTTACAATCAACATTTTTTTTCTCACCTCGCTTGACTTCAATAAATTTGTTTAATTACAACAAAAAAAAAAAAAAAAACCGAAATATTTTGCAATTCATTTATTTAAAAATGCAACGAATGCAAACACACACCAAACTGAACATAACTTCAGGCCAGCTGCCAATACAGGCTGTAATAAATGTCTGCATAAATTAAAATTACAATTAATTTACAGTTGACTTCAATTCGAAACTCAGAAATACTTTCAAAAAAATATTTCAAAGAAACTCAGATGAGGAAAAAAAAACAGAAATAACAAGAAATGAAATCTAGCCCGGCAGTGGGCAAGATGGTAGCCATATCCAATTTAATTACCAGCAACTGATCGATATTTCACGCTTAAACGAAGTTTACATTTTGATGTTCGATTTTTTGTGAGGCCGTTCTTAAAGGCCTAACTAAAGCTGAGCTGTTGTAAAAGGAAGTCAGTGGATGTTAGAAGTAGTTAAATCAAATGGAAATGTTATGGTGTCATAGAGTGAGTTATAGCAGGCTTAGGCGCTACGAGGGTAGGTTCATAGGCAGAGGTAGGTAGGTTCTGGGGTTATTCATTAATTTTTTTTATCAAAAAATACACAATTGAAAAATTCATTAGTTCCAGAATTGAAAGTCAACTTTGTGATTTTGTGAGACCTCAACTTTTAGACTTTTCAGTAACCTTTTAGTGCGAATTTCCAAAAACCCAGCCTTACTACACGCCTACATATCAAGACTGACCCTCTAATGCTAAATTTCAAGATTCCATTTCGCTTGGACGTTGATTCACCGTCCCTTCATAAGTCCTCTTGAATATGCTGTAGGAGGTTTTCAAACGGTATCGCAAGGAATGCAAGCAGAATTTCAGAAGTTCTTCAGTTTATATTTATTTTATATGATCCCAACATAGGATCTTAGAGAGATCCACTAGCTAGCTATGTGCCTTCTATCTCTTGTATTACTCCAGAAAGTATTTATTTTGCCTGTAGAACACATTCCTTACACATCTCAAGGTCTCCTGCAAGCCATACTGGATCCCAGTAGAGGACCTCAAAAGGTCTTATTTCCATTTGAAGCTTTACTATATCTTCTATATCTAAAAATCCTCAATATTCATTTTCCGTCCCTGGACCTGTTTGTTCTACCAACATGAGTGGCTGATAAAAAAACATGTCCAGCAATGGATTATCTAGAAGTCCTTCAGGCAGATTTTCTAGTTAAGGAGGAATCGAAAGATTTCTTTCTAAATATAGTTCGATAAAGTCTCCTGTCCAGCTACAACTTCTGAATGTTTTTCGGACCATATAAGACTTCAAGACTTTCTCAAGGATCTCTAAATGCGCCGGCCATGGTAGTGATGGTGTGGGCCGCCATAACAGCCGATGATCGCTCTCCGCTCGTCTTAATCGACCGGGGCATTAGAATAAATGCCGAATATTATCGCAAAAATATTCGTTGCAGACCTTGGACATTCCAACAGGACTCAGCAAGCGCCAGCCAAGAATGGTTACAAAATGCGTTCCGTTGGACTATTGTGCCTGGAGTATTTTGGAATGCAAGATTGGCACTAAAAGATACCAAAGTGTCGATCACCTCAAGCAAGCGCTTCGCCGGGAATGGGTCAAAATACCGCAGAACAACATTCGGTATCATCGGCCCTATTAAAGCCTTCGGAACGCAAACATTTTCCTCGCAGACCTTGGACATTCCAACAGGACTCAGAACCATCGCACTCAGCAAGCGTCACCCAAGAATGGTTACAAAATGAGGTTGCTCTCTTCATTTCCAGCGCACAATGGCCAACCAAAATCTCCAGATACCAATCCGTTGAACAATTGTGTCTGGAGTATTTTGGGAAAGCAAGGTTGGCGCTAAAAAATACCAAAGTGTCGATCATCCCAAGCAAGCTCTACGCCGGGAATGGCCCAAAATACCGCAGAGCAACATTCGGGCAGCGTGTAACGGTTTCATTTGCCGTTTGAAGGCCATAATTCGTGCCAAAGGTGACCAATTCCAACAAATCTAAACTTATTCTAAAATTTGATGCCATTTCCGACATTTTTTTGCTTTCATTCAATAAAATTAAAAATAACAAGTAAAAAAAGCTGTGAGTTCGGCCGGGCCGAACTTTGAATACCCTCCACCATTTGGAATGAATTTGGCAATTCTCAAAAATAATAAAATCCGTTAAAATCTTAGAAATACCGAATGTAGCTGTTATATTAGGGTCAATTCGACGACATGGACCTGCATAGGTAATTTTTTTAAAGACCATTACAATATTCAAATGCGAAACATACAAAAAAAAAATCGGTGAATAACGTAGCTACAGTCATGAAAATACCGATTATCGGGAGGTACCGTTATATGGGGGCCATACGAAGACGTAGACCTGCACAGACAGTTTTCTGTCTTTGGCTGTAGTATCCATTACGAACATCAAATAGCAATTTCGAAACAAAAACGGAATGACAAAATTAATATACCCTCCATAGTATGGTGGAGGGTATAAAAATTATGGCGTTTGTCTTTGTTGCAGTTTTTTATCTCACCCTGTATATACCCTTTCTAGCCATATGACTGAGGGTATAATTACCGACATTTCATATGCTCATTCAAAGTTCTAAATTTGAATTTTAAGCAAATTGAGTTCAGCAGCTTTCTCTGGATAATTTCGGGAAAATCTACTCTATGGACCTGATGTGCCAGCATGTGTCTTAAGTCTTTTGTTTGCTTTAGAAATTCGTACATACTTTAGTAAGTATTTTTCTCACAAATAATGTCACTTTCAATTAACTTATGTTTTATTGTTAAAAAAATTAGTTTAAGTACAAAAAATTATGTGAACAAAATTATGTGTAATATTACGTCACACACACTCGACCACATCTGTAGGCCACTTTGGAGACACATACATATATACCCACATGCGTGTCCAAAAAATTCAAGCAGAAAAAGAAGATATTATTGTTAATAATAAAATAAAAATCCAGTTTCCTTTTTCATGTATTTCCATCATCTGAATGTGTGTCACTTTACATTTTCACAGCCATTATCATCATTACCATTTGGGGCCTCAACGAGTCTGTGGCCCCCAGAGTGTGACCCCTTAGCCAAGTTTTAATGGCGAGTCGTTTTGTTTGGGATATTTGTGCGTTTCGGACAGGTCTTTTTGTCGTTACGTTGTTGTCTTTTTTTCGCTTTTATTATTTATTTTTTTATTTTTATGTGATGTACTTTTTACATTGTTGTTGTTGTTTTTTTTACGAAGTACTTGGGAGATTTACAGCTCTGAACACCATAATTACTTCATTTATTTGATTAAGTAATTTGTGGTTTAATTTCATTTCAGTGCAGTTCACAGTCTGCAAGTCTTGAAATTGAAATGGCGTGTTTGAGTGTAACTAGACTAACGAAAAATTCAAAAAAAAAAAAAAAAAAATATTTAGAAATATTAAAACAAAACCAGTTGGAATTTTATTAATTCGAAAAAATAAAAACGAAACCAAAAAGACTTGGTATTAATAAAAGTGAAAAGGTTTTTTATTATCTGTGCCACAATTGCAAAAAAAAAATTGTAAAAATATAAAAACTAAAAAAAAAAATTGGAATATCTTGTGGAATTTAAATGGCAGATGTTAGGTGTTTTTGTGTAATTTATCGTCAAGGTCGTAATACTTATAAACAAGTTAAAAAAATATTTAGTCGGTTTTGCCGGCAGATATATACCCTCAGTCAATTTGGGCCGATGTCTACCCATATTCACATCAGATTTTGTACAGATACAAATTTTGAGATGTCCTGAGTTTGAAAAAAATCAGATGGTCATTTCACGTTTTATGAGCTTTATGGTTATTCAAAATGTAAGCCCTTTGTGGGGGAGGTTCTAGATAGAGTGGGCCTACAGGATTGTCCAAATTCGACGGACCCATCTGGCAACGCCATAACTTTTGACAGAGATGTCACATCGCTTAATGACATATCGCGTTTGAAGCGTCAGTCCAAGCAGATTTTTACCATGAACCAATACACGCCACGCAAGCGCTCTGAAATAGTTGAAATTTACAAGAAGTCAATTGTGAAAACTCAACGTGCTTTTAAAACATTAAACAAAAATGTGAGAAGTGCGCCTTCTAAGAACACCATTAAGCGTTTATACGAAAATTTTTTGACTGGTAAGGATCTTTCTAATCCGAAGAGGCCATATAAAAGTCGACCAAGGCGATCGGCCGAGAATATCGCTGCCGTACGAGCCAGTGTTGAGAGGTCCCCAAGAACATCCCAAAAACGCCGTTCTCAGCAGTTGGGCATGGCTCGGTCCACTTTACAACAGATTATTCGCATTGATTTGCATTTGTTCCCGTACAAAATTCAATTGACGCAAAGAATGTTGGCTGCGGACAAGCCTCGTCGATTGGAATGGGCCCCAAGAGTCATGGGTCCGTCGAATATGGGCAACCCTGTATATTGTCCATTTTCGCACCAAACATAGCACAGAAAAAATGTTTATGTGAAAATATCTTGTAGGAGAGGTTCCAGAAGGTGTGAACCGATATTGCCCATCTCCGAACTCGATCTATGTTTGATAATAATATTACGAAACACCAAGTTTGAATCAAATCCGATACTCCCTTTGAGAGTTATCGTGTGCACCAGCCAGACAGACCGACACCCCCCCGAGAACGACTCCAAATATACTGAAACGGATTTGGTCCAACGAGACCTAGGATCTAAAATCGTTATTTTGATGAGGCCCGCTTTGATCGTATCAAATGATATATACCCTCTCTAGTCATATGGCTGAGGGCATAATTAAAATTACTTCTGTTCACAAAACACGGAAGAAAGTTCTTCGATTTATGGATAACCTGCAATGTGTGATCTGCACCTCTCTTTTGTTTTAAGATATTTTCTAGGAGGTCAACCATCTTTAGAAGAATTGTGGAAAGGCTGATACTTTTGGACAATCTTTTAAAAGTCTTCTATGCCTGGTAGAAGACCCCTAGACGGTTTTCGATCCACCGAAAAACACTACAAAGCCGCTGATTACAAGGCCACTAGAAGAAGATAAGGCCACTAGAAGATATTTTGTGTACAAAAATACTGTAAGAGGTTTTCCAAAAAAAAAATATTTGATCGCAGAAGACTTAGAGACCGTACTCTAATTCTAAAAAACGTCCAGAAGGGGTTTTATACATAAAAGGCCGACCTCTAGAAAGATACCATACCAAACAATTTCTTGTGAAAGTACTTCGCTTACAGAAAGCCTCTGGAAGGTATTCCATCTTCGAAAATCCTGTGCAAAGTCGTCTATCTATAAGAGAACTGCAGGAGTTCTTACGTTCATATGAAACCTTATATCCCCAAAATCGCAAGAATTTTTTGGTTCACAGAAGGCTTTTTGAGGTCCTCTCTGGGCATAAATTCTCTGGGCAATTCTCCAAATGGTATCGTTCCATTTAGGATCTTAGAATCTTAGACATCTAGAATTTAAGAAATTTTTTGTAGAAAATCTTATATCTACGGAGTTTTTCCATAGAACATGCCTAAAGGTTCTTCTGTTTACAGAAAATCTGTAAAATAGTTTTCACCAATAGATTATCTACAGAGGGCCTATTGAAAGTCTTCTATGACGTAAAAATCTCTAGTAGCGTTATATACATATAACATTTCGGGAGGTTGATTTGTATGTCTGATTTTTTGATTTTTTTAGACCTTCGGCAGGTTTTTCCTCTATGGAAGACTTTCTTTCTTTCTTTCGCCCATACTTAGCAGACCTCAGAAAGGTCTTCCATTAAGAAAATACCCATGGAAGTAATAGTTTCTGTAATTTTTAGCAGAAAGATTTCTATTTGGAGAAGTCCTCTATAGAGACCCTCTGAGGTGCCACATTGCTTAGAAGGCAATTTGCATGAGTTCTATTTAGAGAAGGCTTTGGATGGCGTTATGTCGAAGATGTCTGGATAAGCTTTCTTCTCTAAGAGATATTAATATTAGACATAACAAGTAAAATAGTATCAGTCGGCTTTGCCGATAGATGTATACCTCCAGTCTTGAGTTACGATTTTTCAAACTGTTGACCATTTATGGGAGAGGTTCCGAAGCAGTTGGCAAATATTAACCAATTTGTATCTGACCTAAGACTGATATAAATATTACAACGTGCAAAATTACGTTACGCAAGTTATGACAAAAAAAAAAGTGTGACTCTTTGTGGATTAGGTACCAGAGGGGGTTCGCAGATATATATCTTCTTCACAATAGATCTTGAGTTACTAAAAATGATTGCATGTGTGAAATTTGAAGAGAATTGGATGCTTATTTCGCATTCTTTGAGCCTTTTTGTTTTTCAAAATCTTAAACCCTATGTGGAGGAGATACCAGAAGAAATGGTCCGATCTCTACCATCCATGCCATTGAGATGTGCCAAGTCTGAATGGAATCGGATGTTAATTTCGTGTTTTATGAGCTTCATGAATATTCAAAATGTTGACCCTTTGTGGGAAGGTATTGGATGGAGTGGACCGACATTTTCCATGTTCGCACCTGACCTAAATATTAGGATTTGCAAAGCTTCAGCAAAGTCAGATTATCCTTTCTCTTTCTGTGTAGTAAATATTTTTCTTTGAAATTGTTGTTATTATGTGGGGAAGGGTACCAGAAGGAGTGGACCGATATTGCCCATTTCCGAACTCGATCTAAATTTGTTAATAATATTACGATGTACCAAGTTTGAACCAAATCGGATACTCCCTTTGAGAGTTATCATGCGCCCCAGCCAGCTAGGCAGACAGACGGACGAAAGGGACATCGCTAACTCGACTACAAATGTCCTGAAACGGATTTGGTCCAAAGAGACCCTGAGTCTAAAGCCGTGATATCGGTGAGACTTGTTTCGGTCGTATCGAACTTTCTCTTAGACATGTAGAAGGTCATGCCTTAATAGGAAACTTGGAAAAAATTGTTTTCCATTCAAAACAACAACAAAATTAATTAATTTCCCCATTCAACAAAGTTCTGGAAATTAGTTCAATTTAATTTTCAACACATTTCCCCCATCAACTCTTTTAATTGTACGGCAATTTTAAGCAGTAGCCGGTTTTATGCCACTCTTAATTGGCGAAACAAAATGCCAACAAAATTTCATTGACTTAGAAAAACAAAACGGTTTCGAACAAAAGCCGAATTCTAGTTTCACAAATAAAATTCTGGGATTTTTTGTTTGCTTTGTTTTCATGTGTTTGTAATTAATTCGAAATTGTTTTGAGTTGTGCGGTAGTCGTTGTTATTGTTGCTGTTGTATTCGAAATGACGACAGTGGCAAATGTTAGTTAAATTATCTTGACTTTGACTTTTGAAGTTGTCGAACAAAACCGCGACAGAGATTTAGAACAAATGATAAGACTTACAAAACGAATGTTTTCAAAGGTGTGGGGGGGGGGGTCACGCTGAAGGAGAAGGGGTAATTCGGGCAATAAAACATAAATAAAATAATTGAGTGTCAGAGGGGGCCTAAAAGCTCTAAAGAAAATATTTTTTTCGATACAATCTGAAAATGAAGATCAAATGGATTTTGGCGAAGCTGGCCATAGCAAAAATACCAAAAATTGTGCAGCCAACCGAACAAGTCCATGGGGGCTATTTCGAAGAAAATTGGCAACAAAAATAATAACAAAATAATCGAGCGATTGGAAAACGCCCCTGGACCAACCACTTGGGCCACTTGCATGGTGACAAGGCAGTGGTTTATCGGACTGCCCGTCTGTCCGTCCGCCTGTTTGTTGTTTGTTATTTACTGAACAGTGACAGCTGCCTTGAACATGTCACATTTTGTTGTCAAACAATGTCGGCGTTTTGTTGTTGTTGTTCTTTTTTTTCTCGCGACCATTGTTTACTCCAAACCACGAAGCAAAAAATATGGCAAAAAACAATTACAAATATTTTAGACTTGATTTTTGGTAACACCATTTAGTTGACCACCAGCACCAATACCACCCAACAGCATTGCCACTGCCATCATCTGACAACAGTAGCAGGGGGAAAACCGTCTCAAAACCGCCCGGTTTTCAAGGCCTTGCAATATTTCTGAGAATTTTTTTTTTCCACTTTTTTTGGATTGTTACTAACAAACATGGGTTCTATGTCAAGTTAAGACTTTAATAAAAAGAATCGCATGAATTGCATTCGAAATGACCTGACAAGTCAATTACCATAAAATATGTGAGAATAAAAATCGAACAGAACAAACAAACAAAATTCGGAAAAATATTTGGAATTTTGAGACAAGATTAACATTAGATTTTGGGTAAGTGAGGTAGACTGCAGGCGGAGGTTTTGAGAAAGCTATGGTGCACATCCACCCAAGATTACATTTTTTTACATAGAAGACATCCTAAAGGTCTACAATCCAAAGGGGATTCTCAAGGAAGTTTGGGTAGGACCCTTAAGAGGTATTTTGTGATCGACAACCTTCAAAACTTCGTTTTTTGAAAGGAAAACAAGTCTTTCTCTAGTCAGGATTTTTCAGAAAGAAATCGATTTTAGATAGATATTGCCAAAATCTGTTCTAGATACTCTTTGCAGAGGTTTAGAAGATACTCCAGAACTTGAATGTAGATAGAAGAAGTTCCAAAGTTCAACGAGCATTTTCAAGGAATTTTGGGTAGGAATTATATAGATGGGGGACCCATAAGGGCAATTTTTTGATCGACAACTTTCAAAACTTCGTTTTTTGAAAGAAAAAGAAGCCTTTCTCTTGTCAGGATTTTTCAGAAAGAAATCGATTTTAGATAGGTATTGTCAAAGTCTGTTTTAGATACTCTTTGCAGAGGTCTAGAAGATACTCCAGAACTTATAGGTAGATATATAAGAAACTCCAAAGTTCTACGACCGCTGCGAAATATCACAATTTTGAAGAATTTCTGCAGGTCTTCTGTGGAGAAGACCTTCTCTGCAGTTTTTACAGCGAGCAGACCTTTTCTGCAGTTCTGCTATTCTATCGAGAATACCTTCTCAGTAGATACTCTATCGAGAAGACTTCCTCTGAAGTTGCTCTATCGAGAACACCTTCTCTGCAGGTCCTCTATCGAGGAGACCTTTCATCAGGTTGTCTATAGAGAGGTCCTTCAGAATGTCTTCAATAGACGAGAGACACTCAGAAGGTCTTCTAAAGACAGCTAATCTATTGACCAAAGACCTTCTATCGGTTTTCTATGGACAGAAGACCTGCCGGTTCTTCTATTGACAAAATACCATCAGAAGGTCTTCGATGGGCGAAGACCTTTTGCAGGTCTTCTATGGACCGAAGACTTTCTGCCGATCTTCTATGAACCGAAGACCCTCTGCCAGTCTTCTATCGACCGAAAACCTTCTGCAGGTCTTCTATGGACCGGAGACATACTACTGGCCTTATATGGACAAAAGACCTTCTGCAGGTTTTCTGTGAGCCCAAGACCTTTTGCAGTTCTTCTATAGACAAAAGACTTCCGCAGGTCTTATATAGACAGAAGACCTTCTCCACGTCTTCTATAGACAGAAGACCTTCTCCAGGTCTTCTATAGACAGAAAACCTTCTCCAGGTCTTCTACAGACAGAAGACCTTCTCCAGGTCTTCTATAGACAGAAGACCTTTTACTGGTACTTCATTGGCCCAAGACCTCTTTCTGGTACTTCTATGAACAGAACATCTTCTGCAGATCTTCTATGGACAGTAGACCTTCTGCAGGTCTTCTATGGACCGAAGACCTTCTGCAAATCTTCTATAGACGGAAGACCTTATGCAGGTCTTCCATAGACACAAGACTATCGTCATGTCTTCTATAGACCAAAGACCCTGAGCCGGTCTTGTATGGACAAAAGACTTTCTGCAGGTTATCTATGGATCGAAGACCTTCTGCAGGTCTTCTATGGATCGAAGATCTTTTGCGGGCTTCTATGGACAGAAGACTTTCTGCAGGTCTTTTATGAATATAGGATCTTCTGCAGATCTTCTATGGACCGAAGACCTTCTGCAGGTCTCCTATGAACAGAAGACCTTCTTCAGGTCTCCTTCAGACTGAGGATCTTTTACTTCTATAGGTCTACTATAGACGGAAGATCTTCTTCTGGGACTTCTATGGACAGAAGACCTTCTACTGGGACCGAAGACCTTCTATGGACCGAAGGTTTTCTTCAGGTCTTCTATGGACCGAAGACCTTCTGCAAGTCTTCTATAGACAAAATATCATCAGAAGGTCTTCTATGGACCGAAGACCCACTCCAAGTCTTGCATAGACCGAATACCTTCTGCAAGTCTTCTATAGACCGAAGACCTTTTGCCGATCTTCTATAGACAAACAATTTCCGCAGGTCTTCTATGGACCGAATACCTTCTGCGGGTCTCCCTTAGACTAAAGACCTTCGGCAGGTCTGCCATGGACCGAAGATCTTCTGCCAGCCTTTAATTGAGAAAATACCTTTTTTATGTCTTCTACTGAGAGAATACCTTCCCCAGGTCTTATCTATGGAGAGAAGAGCTTCTTCAAGTTTTCTACGGATAGAAATCCTCCCTTAGATCTTCTGTAGACAGATGGCCTGCTACAGGTCTTGTATGGACCGAAGAAGACCTCCAGGTCTTCTGTAAATATAAGACTTTCTGCAGATCTTCTACATATAGACAGAAGACCTTCTCCAGCTATTCTATAGACGGAAGAGATCCTTTAGCTCTTCTATAGACAGAACACCTTTTCCAAATCTTCTATAGACATAAGACTTTTTTCAGGTCTTTCCCATACTTTCTCTAGGTCTTGATTTTTTTTTCAAGTTTCTGTAGATAGGAGATCTTTTCGGTTCACTTTTCTCAGAATAGAACCTTCTTCAACACCATTCACTTAATTTTTTTTTTTATTTTCAACAAATCAAACAAATTCATATCACAATTCAGCGCAGCAAAATCATCACCGATCTAACAATCCTTGGTCAGGACACAGGCACCGCTGTCATTTAGTCTATAACCCTGTTTACACTGGCAACCGATGACACATTGCAAGGTGCAGAAGCTTGGCTCCGGTGTGTTGCATTTCAGGGGACAAGCAGTGCCACAGGTGGTGAATTCCTGGTTCTCACCGCATTCTTGGGGAGCTGGAAACGAATTTTTTAAATATTTTTTCCTTTTTTTAATTTTTTTTCAAAACTCACCAGCAAACCCTTGGCCGGCAAACAAAGCCAAAACGGCGAATAGAATCAATAATTGTTGGAAAACTTTTGCCATTTTTGTTGGGTGTGATTTATTTAATAATAATTAAAAACCAGAAAAATATGTTATCTCTCGCTAGAGCTGGGGAACAAACTACTTTCCTATGGCTCGAGCGGCGACACTTTTTATACTGAACTCAGAGGCTTTGCGCGAGAAGCGCAAAAAAGCAAAAACAAACAAATTAAACTAAAATAAATATTTTTTTATTTAAATTTCCCATAAACACAAGTGATTTGGCTGATGGGATATGGGGAGGGGGTTTGCGGTCATGGAGGATGGGGGGATTTTAGTGCAGCTTCACTAGTCAGCTAAATATGTGTGCGTGTATGTGTGTATGAAATAAAATCTGTTATAGAACAAAATAAAAAATCCCCAGATGTTTGCCATTCATATGAGACATTTCACAATTGAAGGAATTGAAAAGAGAGAGAGAGAGAGAGAGAGGGGGGGAAAGGGAAAGGGAGAGGTAGATAGAATGAAAAATATGATTTGAGCTATCAGTAAAGAGAGACATAGAAATGGAAAGTTGAATATTTGAGAGATACTCTGAAGGCCTGAATTCGTCTGCTCTGTGGACTTATTTAACAAAGATTTTACTTGCCCTGAAGGTACCACGAAGCCAGATATCTGTGATGTGAAGTCAATTTGTCAAAACTTTTCTTTCGAAAAATTAAAAATATTTTTCTAATACTTTAAAATTAAAAATCACTTATGGATGAGTATTTTCGAATAGAATAGCAACTTTGAAAGTCTCTCGTTAAAGAGGTGATCTGAAAGAGAACTTCTCCCTATAGAATAGATCTTCGTCCCCTCCTTGCAAACCATTAACGACTCCATTCCCAAAAAGAAATATCGGATTGTAAAGTCAGTTTTTCAAAACTTTTTTCTAATATTTAAAAATATTTTTCTAATACAGGGTGAGATGAAAAAACCGCAACCAATTTCAGACTGTTGTAATTTCTAAGCCACTCGTCCGACAGCTTTTAAAATTATTTCAGTGACAGCTCACTATATTGTTTACAAGCGTACAAAAGCATTTTGGTGGGAATTTTCCAGAAAAAAAGTTATTCGTGATGGAATTCAAGGGTGATAGTGCGATTTTTTTATATTTGGCTGGAAAACCACAAGTGGCTATCGTTAGAACACTCCAGCATTTAAATGTGAATAAATCTTTTGTGTCTCGTACCATCGCTCGTTACCCTGATACTGCTGACGTAGCCCGACGTCAAGGAAATGGAAGTGGATGGAAGAAAACAGCAACAGGTTTTCCTGAAAGAATTCGATTTTAGATAGGTATTGCCAAAGTCTGTTCTAGATACTCTTTGCAGAGGTCTAGAAGATACTCCAGAAATTATATGTAGATAGAAGAAGCTACAAAGTTCTACGACCGTAGCGAAACATCATAATTTAGAATAACTTCTGCAGAGTTTCTGTGGAGACAAGCTTCTCTGCAGGTTTTACATCTAGCAGACCTTCTCTGAAGTTCTGCTATTCTATCGAGAATACCTTCCGTGTAGGCTGTAGCTTTTTGGTGAGAATTTTCCAGAAATGGAAGTGGATGGAAGAAAACAGCAACATCAGCAGAAATGGTTCGAAAAGTAAAAAAGCTACTTGATCGAAACCCGCGTCGCAGTGGCCGAAAAATGGCTCGCAATATTCCATTCGGAAAATATTGAAAAATGAGCTCGGGGTAAAGCTATTGAAATTATAAAAAGTGTAAGAACTCACACCGCAACAGAAAGAAAATAGACTCAAAAGAGCTAAAGAGTTGCTTCGCTTGGCCGAAAGTGGTAAACTGCCGAATTTGGTTTTCTCCGATGGGAAAACATTCGTTGTCCAGCAGTTTGTAAAGAAACAAAATGATCGTATTTACTTGCCAAAGAGGTCAGCTGAAAATGTGCATCTTCAGTTGGCCAGTAGAACTCAAGCGCCGGCCATGGTGATGGTGTGGGACGCCATAACAGCCGATGGTCGCTCTCCGCTCGTATTAAACGACCGTGGCATCAGAATAAATACCGAATATTATCGCGATAATATTCTGGAGGGTGTGTTAAAGCCTTGGGCGCGCAAACAGACCAGACAGTCCGCAGACCTTGGTCATTCCTACAGGACCCGTATATTATCGCAAGAATATTCTGGAGGCTATATTAAAGCTTTGGGCACGCAAACATTTTGGCCGCAGACCTTGGACATTCCAACGGGACTCTGCACCATCGAACTCAGCACGCGCCACCCAAGAATGGTTACAAAATGAGGTTCCTCGCTTAATTTCCAGCGTACAATGGCCACCAAAATCTCCTGATACCAATCCGTTGGACTATTGTGTCTGGAGTATTTTGGAAAGCAAGGTTGGCACTACAAAAAATACCAAAGTGTCGATCACCTCAAGCAAGCGCTACGCCGGGATTGGGCCAAAATAACGCAGAGCAACATTGGGGCAGCGTGTGACGGTTTCATTGGCCGTTTGAAGGTCATAATTCGTGCCAAAGGTGACAAATTCGAATAATTCTAAACTTATTCTAAAATTTGATGCTATTTCCGCATTTTTTTGCTTTCATTCAATAAAATTTAGAAAAAAATGTAAAAATTATGGCGTTTAACTTTGTGGCAGTTTTTTTATCTCACCCTGTAATAAAACATAAAAAATCAAGAGTATCCAATGAAACTTGCATTTCTGAGTTAAATAGTCAATTTTTATGTCCGCGTTTTATTTAATGAAAATAAAAATGATTAATTTCAAATTGTAAGATTTTTTTGTAATGAAGTGTTTTAATTATTGCATTTTTGAATTCAAAATAAAATTTAAAAAAAGAACAAAGTATTTTCTAACATTCACTCAATGGGACACAGCTGCCATAGCTATTGAGAGCATAGCCTGTTTTACATTGGCAACCGGCGACACACTGGGCTGTACAGACTTCGGGACGTGGTCTACCACACCGCAGGGGACAGGCAGTGCCACAGGCGTTGAATTCCTGATTAGGACCGCATTGCTTTGAGTTGGAGTCTATAAAATAAGGAAAGACATTTTTGATAAATTTTCGAGAACTTCTTGGAATTATTTTTTTCCTCAAAACTTACACGACAAGCCTTGGCCAATAAACAAGGCCAAAACAGCGAAGATAATTACAAATTGTTTGGAAAGTTTTACCATTTTGCTGACGATATTTTAAAAAAAGCTGGGCTCAATTGAAGTCTGAAAACGTTTTTAATTTCAATTCGGAAAGCCACAGCAATTTATACTAACCTTTTCTTTGTTCTTTTTGAATAAATGTGTTTAGTAAAATTACATAAGACACATATTAATTGCAAAATTTTCAAAAATCTCACGTACATAAGTGCAATGAGAGAGTGTGTCGGAAAAGTAAAGTGAAGCTTAGAATCTAAATATTTGAAGAAATTGTGATTCAGTAATACCGACATTTTTAGGGAAGTCTTCCATTTAAAGAATACTTTCTAGAAGGCTTTATGGAAATGATAGATTATTCGAAAATAAAAGTCATATACAGGCCTTACAGAGACACTCTATACAGAGTGAGATAAAAAAACTGCAACAAAGTCAAATGCCATAATTTTTACATTTTTTTTAATTTTATTAAATGAAAGCAAAAAAATTCGGAAATATCATCAAACTTTAGAATAAGTTTTGATTTGTTCGAATTGATTACCTTTGGTAGGAATTATGGCCTTCAAACGGCCAATGAAACCGTCACACGCTGCCCGAATGTGGCTCTGCGGTATTTGGGCCCATTCGCGGCGAAGCGCTTGCTTGAGGTGATCGACACTTTGGTATTTTTTAGTGCCAACCTTGCTTTCCAAAATACTCCAGACACAATAGTCCCACGAATTGGTATCCCGAGATTTTGGTGGCCATTGTGCGCTGGAAGTGAAGCGAGGAACCTCACTCATTTTGTAACCAGTCTTGGGTGGCTCGTGCTGAGTGCGGTGTCGCTGAGTTCTGTTGGAATGTCCTAGGTCAGCGGCCAAAATGTTTGAGTGCGCAAGGGTTCAATACACCCTCCAGAATATTCTTGCGATAATATTCAGCATTTATTAATTTTATTAATTTATCTAATGCCACAGACGATTGATACGAGCGGAGAGCGACTATCGGCTGTTATGGCGGCCCACACCATCACCAGGGCCGGCCCTTAAGTTCTGGTGGCCAACCGAAGGTTCACATTTTCAGCTGAACTCTTTGGCAAGTAAACACGATCATTTTGTTTGGACAACGAATGTTTTCTCATCGGAGAAAACCAAATTCGGCAGTTCATCACTTTCGGCCAAGCGAAGCAAGTCTATAGCTCTTTTGAGTCTATTTTCTTTCTGTTGCGGTGTAAGTTCTTGAACTTTTTGGAATTTCAATGGCTTTACCCCGAAGTCATTTTTCAATATTTGCCAAATGGAATATCGCGATATGTTCAGCTCACGAGCCAGTTTGCGAGCCGACCACTGCGACGCGAGTTTCGATCAAGTCGCTTTTTTACTTTTCGAACCATTTCTGCTGATGATGCTGTTTTCTTCCGTCCACTTCCTTGACGTCGGGCTACTCTACCAGTATCACGGTAACGAGCGATGGTACGAGACACAAAAGATTTACTCACATTTAAATGTTGGATGGAGTGCTCTAACGATAGCCACTTGTGGTTTTCCAGCCAAATGTAAAGAAATCACACTATCACGCTTGAATTCCATCACGAATAACTTTTTTTCTGAAAAATTCGCACCAAAATGCTTTTGTCCGCTTGTAAACAATATAATGAGCTCTCACTGTAACAATTTTAACAGCTGTCGGATGAGTGGCATAGAAATGACAGCAGTCTGAAGTTGGTTGCAGTTTTTTCATCCCACCCTGTATATGTCTTTATGAAGGGCTCCTCCACACAAAAAAGAGACCTAGAATAGGCGTTCCTTGTTAATAGAAAATATTTTAAAGATCATCTGAGTATTTGGGATTCCTTTAAAATAATAGCAGGAGTCCTTTTAAAGAATTGGAGGAGTCTTTTCAAAGAATAGAAGTAGTCCTTTTAAACAATATATTTTTACAGTCTTCGGAAAGTTCTTCACAGAGAAACGATTTTAGTATTCAATATTGAGAAGACTATCACCTTCATAAGGTATTCTGTATAGGAAACCAGTTTTTCCTTGTGATAGCCCCATCCCTATAAAATACCTCCTGAGGGGCTTCTTCTTCCCATTAAATGCATTATGAAAGACTTTAAAATATTGAAGACCATGAAAAGGTATAAAATATATTTTCCATATAGAATACCTTACAATTTTTTTCTTACAAAAATGTAGATCTTTTCCCATAAAGAAGGCTTCATGAAGGTTGTTTCACACAAAAAGACCTTATTAAAGCTAGATAAAGGCCTTCTCAAATTAGAAGAACTAATCTAGATATTCTCTATTTAAAAGACCTAATGAAAATATTTTCCATATAAAGGATCTTCTGGTTATAAAAGACCGATAACAGGTTTTCTTTGCATAGAAGACCTCAGTGAAGTTACTCTCTGTTATGAAGATATTATGATGAAGAAGATCTTATAATGGTATTTTCCATATAAAAGGCCTTATGAAGGCCTCCTCCACATATGTAGAAGACCCAATGAATGTATCCACCATACTAGAGAACTTATGAGGGTCTCCTTCATACAAAAAACGCCCTATGAAGTTCTCCTCTATAAAGAAAATATTACGAAGATCGCGAAGACCTTCTCTAAAAGAGGATCACCTGAAGGTATTCTCCTTAAGGAAAATTTGCTAGACTTTAACAGAAGATCTAATGAAGGAATTCTCCACAAAGAAGTCTTTATGAATGTCTTTTCCACGAAACAACTCTTGGGAAATCTTCTCATCAGAATATCAACTCCATCTTGAACACTTAGGAAGGTCTTTTAGAAGCCTTATAAAGATCTTCAACAGGTAGAAAACTTTCAAACGATTTTCTCGATATGGGACACCTTGTAAAGGTATGCTTTCTGTAGAGGGTATTATGAAGGTCTTCTCCATACAAAAGCCGAATGAAGGTTTTTTTCATACATAAGTTCTCTGTATATAAGACCTGCTTGATTAAGGATCTTCTCTATATAGAATACTTTCCATATGACTTCTTAAAGAAAAGCTTCTTTTTTTTGCCTAGAAGAACTTATAAGTATCTGCACAGCATAAAAAAAAAACATTTTTAGGTGTTCTCTGAATAGAGAACCTTCTGAAGGTCTTCCTTGCATAGAAGACTTTATATTGGATTTATATGCAGAAAATTCCCTTTACAAAATATTTAAAAGATTTTTTTTTTTGAATAAAAATACTTCTAAAGCTCTTTCATGGCCTTTCAAAGATCTTCTATGGATACAAGGCCAGAGAAAATTATTTTCGAGAAAATTCATTTCTGTTACTTGCTGATGATGTAATTTCACAACTATTTGCGTGGAACACCTCATACAAATATTCATAGTTTTATTAGCTCATACTTATATGGCCTGCACATGGCTTATTGTTATGACAAGTAGGGGAATTTTTTTTAGTTGTTCTAAAAAAACCTGTTGAGACAATAAAAGTGATGATGTTCAGTATTTACACTTGAGTTATTGTTCAATGAGTTATCAATACAACGATGTAGTGCGGAGATTTGTTTAACACTACGCTACAAAAAATCGTCAAAACTTAAATGAAATCCAGGGTTGAGGAGTGGGAGTCGGGAATTTCGGGTGAAGTAGGCGTTGGAGAATGAGTCGATGAAAAAAAAAAATTGGCCTGAAGTTGGGGTCAAAGCAAAAATGATTAGATTTTGCAGCCTTGCAAGATCTTCCCTAGATCTTCAATAAACAGAAGACCTTCTGCAGTTCTTTTGTAGAGAAGGCCTACTACAGGTTCTTTATACACAGAAAATCTTCCACAGGCCTTGTATATACAAAAAAAACCTTCTTCAAGACCTGAAATGTGTACAGAGCGGACTATCAGAAAATCATCTCTATTAGATTCTCTCTTTACGGAGAGTCTTTCAATGGTCCTATTCTTGGAGAAAATTTTCTGAAAATCTATTCATAGGAACCTGTGAAATCTTCCAAAGATCTTCGAACCAAAGAACGCCATTGAACTTCTAAAGAGCCGTTAAATATAGACCTTTAAAAGACTCCTTCAACGTAGAATAGATTTTCAGAAAATTTTCTCCAAGAATAGGACCATTGAAAGTCTCTCCGTAAAGAGAGAATCTGATAGAGAACTTCTCCGTATAGAAGAGATCTTGGTCGCCTCAGTCCAAATTACTTCACCGCATAGAGAATACCTGCGTCCAAAAATCTCCTTCGCATGGAGAAGATATACTTCTTGTTGAGGAATCTCCTACGGTCTTCACAAAAAAAAAATAAATAAAAATCCAGGCATGCGGTGTGGGAGTTGAACAATTTTGCTTAAGTAGGGGTCGGAAAAGAAGTCGTGAAAAACGAGTAGATTTTGCAGCACTGCTGGAATACAAGTCAAAATAGCCCAGAAATATAACACCTAGAAACCAAATTCACGACATATTTTCGTCTACGGCAGCCTTACAGATGGAAGAAGGCTTCGACAGGGTATGTAAGGGGACTAAAAAGGGATTTCAATATAAAAAAAATCTTCTAAAAGGTCTCCTTTGACAAAAATCGTCCAAAGATTTTTTGAAAATATTAAAAAATAAGGTCTTTTCAGAGGTCCTCCAAGGGTATGTGTCCTCGTTATTGCTTCACAACAAAAAATCTCTTCAGCTTTAATTCCATAAATTTTTTTTATTTAAATTCCACTTCCACCACACTAACACTCCGATTCGGCCACACATTTGTATTCCGAATTCCTGAAGAATCCATCCTTACACTGGCAACCAATGAAACATTGGTAAGTGCAAATACCGGGAGTTCGCTTCTCACAAGTCAGGGGACAAGATGTGCCACAGGTGACAAATTCCTCATTTTCACCGCAGGCTTCACGAGGGGGAGCTGCGAAAATAGTGTTTTTGGAATATATATTTTTTTTCAGAAAAATAGCCATCCTTCCTCTTACCAGATTGTACTGTCATCATGAGCACTGCCAGTAGGGCAAAAAATATGATAATTTGTTTAAAGAATTTTGCCATTTTTCAACCACTTGTTTCTTTCAAAATTTCACTGCAACTAATTGAATTTTTTGCTGTATCAGCGGATTTTATACCGTTGTTTTTCGTGATTTGGTATTTAAAGAGCTGATTGGATGATGTGGTCTTAGTGCAACTGTTTGTAGATAATTATTATTATTTTTTTTTGGTACGAGTGTGAATAATTTTTGAAATGAATGACGTAATAGGAATTTCTTTGGTTGGATCTTATGGAAATAAATAAAAAAAGTTTTGAATATTAAACTGAAATTTTAGAAAAAAAAAATCAGGAATAAATTACAGAAAAATAGGCAGCTAGATTGATAAATAGGTAGATTGATAGGCAAAGAGATAGAAAAAATTAGAATATTTTGTTTTTTTTTTTTTTGAAATTACAATTACAATATAGATTTTGGAGTCGGAATATAAAGAGTAGTAACAAGTAAAAAAGCGGACGGACCGATCTTTGAATACCCTCCACCATTTCGTACGAATTTAAAAAAAATTTAAAAAAATAAATAAAATCCGTTAAAAATTCTCCATACAAAAAACCAGAGAACTGATGAGGATTGGCGGTGCTTTCCGAAATCTCCCTAGGTTAACCCCTTAACCCCTGGTAAACATTACCATCGTTCTCCACTAATAAACGAACGTTGTTTTTATTAAAACAACAATAAAGGGATTAAGCCTGACCCTTTTGCAACAACAAAATTCTGTTAAAATCTTAAAAATAGCAAATATACAAAGTCGCCGTCATATTGGGGTCTGCAACATTTGTACTAGGCCATTACAATATTCAAATACGAAACTTAATAAAACTATGGTGAATAATGTAGATACCGATATATGGGGGCTATACGAAGATTGAAGAGAACCGGATTTCAATTTCATCTTCTGTCACAGGTTGTAGTTTACCATTAGGAACTTCAAATACGAAATTTGAAACAATTCCTGTGAATATTGTATCTAAAATCGCCAAAATTCAGAATATAAGGGAGGTTCCAATATATGGGGGGGGCTATACGAAGACCTGGACCTGCATACACAATTTTCTATCATACCTAAAATCGCCAAAATTCCGAATATAGGGAGGTTCCGATATATAGGGGGGCTATACAAAGACCTGGACCTGCACACACAATTTTCTGTCATAGGCTGTAGTGGCCATAAAAAACTTCAATACCGGTGAATAATGTAGCTAAAATCGTCAACCGTTATATGGGCGCAATACGAAGGCGTGGGGCTGCAATTTTTTTTGTCACAGGCTGTAGTACCCATTAGGACCTTCCAATACAAAATTTGAAACAATTCCTGTGAATATTGCACCTAAAATCGTCAAAAATTCCGAATATACGGAGGTTCCAATATATAGGGGGGCTATACAAAGACCTGGACCTGCACACACAATTTTCTGTCATAGACTGTAGTGGCCATAAAAAAACTTCAATACCGGTGAATAATGTAGCTAAAATCGTCAAAATATCGAATACAGGAAGGTACCGTTATATGGGCGCTATACGAAGACGTGGGCCTGCAATTTCTTGTCATAGGCTATAGTACCCATTAGGAACTTCAAACACGAAATTTGAAACAATTCCTGTGAATATTGCACCTAAAATCGGCCAAAATTCCGAATATACGGAGGTTCTGATATATAGGTGGGCTATACGAAGACCTGGACCTGCATACACAATTTTCTGTCATAGGTTGTAGTGGCCATAAAAAAAAATTCAATACCGGTATTGAAACAATACCGGTGATTAATGTCGCTAAAATCATCAAAATACCGGTTATCGGGAGGTACCGTTATATGGAGGCTATACAAAGACGAGGACCTGCACAGACAATTTTCTGCCTTTGGCTGTAGTATCCTTTACGAACATCAAATACCAAATTTGAAACAATTCCGGTGAGTAATGTATCTTAAATCATCAAAATACCGAATATCGGAGGGGGGGGGGGTTTGTACCGTTGTATGGGGGCTATACGAAATCGTGGACCCATATAGATAATTCACTTCCAGTAGTAATTTTCATTTTCAAACAATTCCATTGAAAAACTTGGTTATAGGAGTTATATGATATCGTTGACCGATATAGCCCATCTTCGAAATTGACGTACCTGCAGACAAAAGACTGATCTGTGCAAAATTTCAGCTTTCTATCTAAATTCGAAATTCGAAAATTCGAATATATATACTTTGATGGGTCTAAAATTATTATTTCGATGAGTTACAAACGGAATGACGAACCTTATATACCCTCCCCTCCATACTATGTATGGTGGAGGGTATAAAATTGAAATTGATTTTTTTTTTTTAAATTTAACAAAAGTAGCCATGAAATCCTAATACTTTTTCTTTAGAGACATAGGAAATACAGATACGGCAATATTCTCTTGACCTATAAAGGCTATAGAATCAAAAAAGAGAAAAATAAAAAAAAAATTAAAATTTTATTTCAAATTATGAAACCTTCTGAAAGTCAAAGTCCAATACCAAGTCTTTGAGGCTTCTGGAAATGCAAATACACCCATTTTTTTTTATAAAATTGACCTCTAAAGCTTGAAGATCTCTATTATCGTTAAATCTCTACAAAAATAACTACCTAATCTTCCGCACTATACCTTTAACATTATCCAGGTGAATTTCTGCAGAAATTCTAAAAATAATAAATAAATATTGAAAAAAAAAAAAATTAATTCTCAAAAAAATTCGAAATTAAGATGTCAATATGAGAATTCACATTGAGATGTGAAAAAAAAGTGATTTTAATGTTTATTTATTTTTTTATTTTTTTGTTCTTCAAAATAATAGTGAGATAGACAACTAAGCTTGAGCAGATGTCTGAAGGTCGTTGAAAAACAAACATTGAGTCCATTGGTGATAACAAATAATATCAACAACAACAATAACATTAATAAAAGATTGAAAGCATTCTAAGAACTGGGGAATTTGTGTGTAGTTTTCAAATACTTCTTATCGCTTGAGCTAAAGCTATAATATTGAGAGCACACTTGACGTATTTGATGGGTATGTAAGAGGTATATAGCTTATGATTTTGCTAATTTGATCCACAAACATTGGACCATTAAATTCTGACAAATATGGTATTCCAGGACAGCAAAGGCTCAATTTTATAAAAAAAAAAATTTGGAAAAAAAATTAATTTCTTTGGGAAATTTAGTGGCAGATTTAGAAAGGTCTCTCGGGCTCAAACAGCGTATTTTCAAAAAAAAAAATATTAATTTAATTAATTTAATTTATTTATTATTAATTTAATTTATTAATTTATGAAAAGGGCAAAATGTTTAACAAGTTTTTGTGTAGGTAGAAGAGTAATCTGTCAAAAAATACCCCTCATCCCATCGATGGTAGGGGCACATATCTGATCTAAAGAAAGACTTTAAGACTAATCGAATGTCTCTCCTATACAAGATCTCTCAAAGGTCTTCTTTCTTCTACAAACCAACGCCCAAAGCCCAAAAAAAAGGATAAACCAAAGGCCTTCCCCTGAAAAAACACAGCTGGAAAGAAGAGAAATGCTCTGAACGCATTTTTCCTTCGAAGGCTTTGAGGGTCTTCTGCTAAAAAGTGAAGGAGTTCAGTTAATTTTCTACAGAAATCCTCAAGAGATCTTATTCTGTGGAATATCTCAACACATTTTCTTTTAAAAAATACTCAAAAATCTCTCTCTATCTCCGAAAGTCCCATAGGAGACCTTGCAAAGGACATTTAAATGCATTTTCTCCGTTGAAGACTTCTCAAAGGCCTCCTCATATGTCAAACCGCCCAACAGTCTTCTTCTATAGAAGACCTCTTAAAAGTCATTTATAAAGCAGACACCTTAAAGGCTTTCTCCCGTAGAAAAATCCTCTCAAAGGTCTTCTATTGTAAGAGCTCTCTGTGACTACAAAGATCGTCTCCTACAAAAGACCCACTAAAAATATTCTCTTGAAAAAAAATGTCTAAATTTACAGAAATCCTCAAGAGATCTTATTCTGTGGAATATCTCAACACATTTTCTTTTAAAAAATACTCAAAAATCTCTCTCTATCTCTGAAAGTCCCATAGGAGACCTTGCAAAGGACATTTAAATGCCTTTCCTCTGTTGAAGACTTCTCAAAGGCCATCTCATATTTCAAACCGCCCAACAGTCTTCTTCTATAGAAGACCTCTTAAAAGTCATTTATAAAGCAGACACCTTAAAGGTTTTCTCCCGTAGAAAAATCCTCTCAAAGGTCATCTATTGTAAGAGCTCTCAGTGACTACAAAAGACGTTCAAAGATCGTCTCCTACAAAAGGCCCACTAAAAATATTCTCTTGAAAAAATTGTCACAAAATTCGTCTCCTATTGAGTTTCTCTTCTCCAGAAATCTGGAAAAAAAATTATTTTTCTCGAGAGACGTGATTTTTTATTAAATACCTAAAGGTCTATTCTCTCCCACAAGTAATATTTTTCTATGGAAGATCTTTAGAGATATTCTTCCCTCGAAAAACTCAGGATGCCTTCTTCGATGGAGAGCCGTGAGGGAATCTTTTTTGAAAGAGACCTCGTGAAGTTTTCTTCTGCACCTGAAAAAAAAATATTTTTATGGATGCTCACCACAGGTTTGCTTCTACAGAACGCCTTACAAAATTATTCTTCTATGAAAGTTCGTAAGATGCCATCTTTCTTAAATAAACACAAAAGGTATTTCCTATAGAAGACATCAAGAGCTTCTCCATAGAAGACGTCAAGAGAACATTTATATTATCTGCTATCTATAGAGAACTTCAAAAAGTTTTCTTCCATAGAAAAAACATTTCCAATATAAGTATTATAAAGGTCTTCCCTAATGAAAAGCACAACAGGTCCCCTTAAACAGAATGCTTTAATAAAAATACTTCTCTAAGAGAAGACCTCAAGAAGGCCTCAATACATATTTTCCAATAAAATACATCAAAGGAAGGCATCAAAAATTTTTTAACGGAAGACTTCAGAGGTCCTTTTCTGTAAAAAAAAAAAACCTGAAGAGTCTTTTTATTTCTTGAAAGTCCGCAAGATACCTTCTATAAATAACTGCAAGTGACCTTCTTGAAGAGGATAAGAGAGACGTTCTCTTAACGACTTCTATTGGAAAAGACCTGAATGCTACTATTTCTATAGAAGTCCTCCGAGGTATTGTTCTATTGAGAAAAAAAAACTTCACAACATTCCTCATTTCCTCCTTTTCTTTAAAAGACCCAAAAGAACATTCCTTTCCTAGGAAGGAAGATACTTTCCTCTGTAGAAGACCTCCAATATTACTTTCTTCAAAAGTTCTTCTCTATGGGAAGACCTTATTAGATTTTTTCAAATAGAGCACTCCAAGAAGTATCCTATCTGCTTTCCTAGAAGACCTCAAGATTCCTTTTTTTTATTCGCAGAATACCTAAAATGTCTTCAATGCAGAGAAAATATCAAGGTTTTTCTGCCCACATAAGACCTCTTATGTCTTAAAGTAATAGAAAACTCCATATGCCTTATATTTATGCAAAGAGTACCTCAAGAGGAATTTTGTGGAGAAGAGCTCTATTGCAGGGAGACATGAAAATATTTTATTTCCCTGAAAAAGGTTCTAATGTCGTATGATGCCCTCTTCCGCAAACACCTATGAATGTCCTTCTCAAGAGAATAACAGAAGAGGATAATTTCTTTTGTGGGAAATATTCTATGAGACTTATTTTTAACAGAACTGGCAGGTTATCTGGGACCTCAACAAATTTAATGATATTAAGGAAGGTCCCACTTAAGTTTTTATACCCTACACCACAAGGTGGTCAGGGTATTATGTCTTTGTGTATTTGTGTTTGTAACAGGCAAAAGGAAACGAGATAGACCCATAGTTCTTTTTGATGATCTGCATAGAATAGAACATTCTGGGTCGATTTATGCATGTTCGTCCGTCTGTCCGTCTGTCCATGTATTTTTGTAAACAAAGTACAGTTCGCATTTATTGCCCTATCCAGATGACATTTTGCACAAATCATTTGTTTAGCCCAAGTACGAACCCTATTGAAATTGGAGATAATCGGTCAAAATTTAGATATAGCTCCCATATATATTTTCGTCCGATTTGCTTTTTATTGTGCACCAAACGTGTAATATCAGTCCGAATAGTCTGGAATTTTGCACATACAACCAAATTAGGCCTGAAAATAAGTATGCCAAATTTGGTGAAGATCGGTTCAGATCTAGCTATAGCTCCCATATATATTGTTCATCCGATTTGTTTTTTTTTTGTCCTCCGCAGCCGTAATATGCACTCTGTAACAACAATATTTGGGGAAATATATATTAAATACAGCTCAGAAATACATTTGCTAAATTTTATCGAGATCGGTTCAGATTTGGATATAGCTCCCATATATAACTTCGTCCGATTTACATTTGATTGTGCAGCAAACGTCTAATATTTGTCCAAATTGGATGAAATTTGGCACTTTCGAACGAATTGAGTCTAGAAGGTAGTATGCAGGTATGTGGTGAAGATCGGTTCAGATCTAGCTATAGCTCCCATATATACTGTTCATCCGATTTGTTGTATTTGTTTCCCACAACCGTAATATGCACTCCGTAACAACGATATTCAGGGAAATAAATCAAATGCAGCTCAGAAATATCTTTGCCAAATTTTTATCGAGATCGGTTCCGATTTGGATATAGCTCCCATGTATATCTTTATCTGATTTCAAATTAATTTTGCACCAAATGGGCAATACAAGTCCGAATTTAAAAGATACAAATGCTTCGGCATATTTAGTCCTTTGAACTTTAAATTATAACTAAAATCATAGCGTGTATGATTGAATTCTCCCATAAAAACTTTTAATTGTTATGCGCAGCTCTACCAAATTAGCAAAGTGTTGTAGGGTATCATAAAGTCGGCCCCGTCCGACTTTAAGACTTTCTTTACTGTTTGTTTTTTAATTCTAAATAAATACGGATTTTCAGGGCTGTTTTGAAACCTATTACTCTTGACAGAAATAATCTTCCGCCTTGGGCGCCATAAAAAACTCTCAGCGTTGAATAATTTTTTCTCGGAAATAAAATGACTTTATTAGCCGCTAAAAGCCCACCTTTTATGGTTATTGGGCTTCTTGATAAGAGAACGAAATTAATTTTCCAATAATTGTTTATTCAAGACTAAATTAGATGCAGTTGTTTACCATAATTGAATTTACAACACTTTATTAAAAAAAATATAACACCACCACCGCCATTCGCATTATTGTTTCGGAACCAGCCCACATTGAAAGTCTAGAACAAATTATTCAAGAACAACCGCAAACTGATATGAAAGTACTTAACACTAATCGAATGTAGCTACCAAACTCATTTTTATTATCTCCTGGCCCCGTTGTTCGTATGGGAACTAAAAGACAGCCACCACCTTTTGCATTATTGCAACAAATTAGCCACTAAATCATATCGAAGACAAGGCATTAACATGAAAAGGCAATTCTTTATTTCTTGGGTGTTCTACCCGTTCCCATCCCCCAACTACACACACATATCGACAGAGAATATGTTTTTATACAGAATTAGTTATTAATTAAATAAATTATATGGACGTCAACTAAGTTTCCAACGTCACCTCTTTTGGATACCTTCCCATTCGAAAAAATGCCATTATTGGACCACACACACACACCACCCCACCATTGTTGGCCATTGACATAAAGGTGCAAAAAACAGAGGTGCTGCCCCTACATAATCGCTTTTTCACATGCAAAAGTAAACCGCCGATTCCATTCAAAATCATTTACCCGCTCCATCCATAGTTTATCACAACAGCAACAACAAACATGGCTCAGAAAGCAATAACAATTATCGTGAGAACTCTTTGGAGAATACAAAGATTAGCAGCGGAGCCCGTTTAAAATATCGCGTTGTAAATCTTTATGTTTGTTGTCTTGTCGTTTGTTCTTCTCCCCCTCTCCGATGTGCCCTGGCCAGTGAAGGTTAAATTCTCAAAACTTAGAGATTAAAACAAAACTGCAACAAAAACAAGCCGTAAAACAACAAATGCATCACTTTTTTATTTTTATTTATTTATTTATTTTTTTTTTTTGCTAAATAGAACTTATTTATGTTTATTTGTTTAAATTGATTAGTTGTGGTGGAAAATATTGTAAAGATTATAATTCAGCGTTTTTTATTTCTATTTGGGCTTAGCTGGTTGGCTGTTGTTGTTTTGTTGTTGCTTCGCCTGCTTTGAGATGGTCACACAGAGATTTGACTGATAATCAACTGGGTGTGAACTTATTAGTGTGGTTCCAAGATTTGTAGAGCGTGGGTAGAGGTGAAGAGGGGGAGTAGATGTAGGAAAAAACTACTTGAGGCATTATAAAGAACAATAAAACAAATTTAAAAGTATCAGTCGGTATTGCCGCCAGAGATATACCCTCAGCCTATGTTCGATTATCTAAATATATTTTGACTAGTGTTAAGGTTATTCAAACGTTTGACCCTCTATGGAGCAGATCCCGAAGGAATGGGCCAATATTGCCCATTTCCTATCGGACCCAAAAATATGATATAAATATTTCGACAGATGTGCCAAGTCTAAATGGAATCGGATGTTAATTTGGCGATTTATGAGCTTCATGGGCACTCAAAATTTCAATATTTTGTGGGGGAGGTACCAGAAGGAGTGGACCGATGTATTCCCCCTTCACACCAGACCATGGGTTAATACAAATATTAGGATGTGTGAAATTTGAAGACAATCGGACGCTTACATCACATTTTATGAGAGTTGTAATTATTCAAAATTTTGACCATTTGTGGGGGAGGTACTTGATGGAGTGGACCGATATTGTCCATTTTCACGCCTGTCCTAGTACTGACGCAAATATTAGGATTTGCAAAGTCGGAGCAAATTCGGATTAGCCTTTCTCTTTCTGTGCAAAAAATATGTTTTTTTTTTTTGAAAATTTCGACCTTTTATGGGGGAGGTAGCAGAAGGAGTGGACCGATGTATTTCCCCTTCACACCAGACCATGGGTTAATACAAATATTAGGATGTGTGAAATTTCAAGACAATCGGACTCTTACATAACATTTAATGAGAGTTGTAATTATTCAAAATTTTGACCATTTGTGGGGGAGGTACTTGATGGAGTGGACCGATATTGTCCATTTCCACACCTGACCTAGCACTGACGCAAATATTAAGATTTGCAAAGTTGGAGCAAATTCGGATTATCCTTTCTCTTTCTGTGCAAAAAATATATTTTTTGAAAATTTCGGCCTTTTGTGGGGGAGGTACCAGAAGGAGTGGACCGATGTTGCCCATCTTCGAACTCGATCTAAGTTTGACAAAAATATTATGATGTAGCCAATTTGGACCAAATCGGATACTCCCTTCGAGAGTTATCGTGCGCACCAGCCAGACAGCCAGACAGACAGACAGACAGACGGACGGACGGACGGACGGACGGACATCGCTAGATCGACTCCAAATGTTCTGAAACGGATTTGGTCCAAAGAGACCTAGGGTGTAAAACCGTTATTTCGACTAGGCACGTTTTGACCGTATCAAATGATATATACCCTCTGTAGCCATATGGCTGAGGGTATAAATATCCGAGCCGAAGATGGAAGACTTTTAGGGTCTTCTACAGACTAAATTTTGAGATATTTTTCATGGCAGTGGTCTTTAAGGCCACTCGTCGTTTGGAGAAATTCTGCGGTCATTTTTAAGGATTTCTTTAGATACATGATCTCTGAGAAATGAGGAAAGCTATTAGAGACTTTCACAGATCTTCTATAGATGGAAGAACATTGTAATTTTCTACAGAATATGCCCAAATCCGGTCTTCGGCTATTGAAGAAAACCAATCGGAGTCATTTGTTGATGGAAAAGCATGAGGTATTGTATGATTTTGAGACCTTAAATAAATAGAGTTGAAAAAGCTGATCTATGCCTTCTTCTGTAGAGGAGGAACACATCTAAAAGTTTTCCATAGAAGAAGGCCTTTTAATATCTTGTAAGGTTTCTGAACAGAATCTTAAGATCTATTGAGATCTTCTATAAGAGAAGACCACTTGGAGTTTTCTATAGAAGGTGTCCACTTTATGTTTCCTATAGAAGAAAACCTCCTGAGGTATTTTACGGAAGAAAAGCTCATCTTGAGATCTTCTACAGAAGGCGACCAGTAGAATTCTTCTCTTTGAGACGACCTCTTGACGTCTTCTGTAGAAGAAAATATCCTGAGATCTGATTTCAAATAAGACATTTCCTAAAGGAGAAGATGACTTGACCTCTTCTATAAAAGGCAAAGAGACTGTGGAAGAAGGCCTCTCAAGGGTTCAATGGAAAAAAACCTCTCGAAGACTTCTATTAAAGAAGAAGGTCTCTCAAGGTCTTCTTTTAAAGAACAAGGCCTCTCAAGGTCTTCTATTAAAGAACAAGGCCTCTCAAAGTCTTCTATTAAAGAACAAGGTCTCTTCTACAGAAGATGAAGAAGATAAAGACCTCTTGAGGTCTTCTATAGAAGATGAAGACCTCTTAATGCATTTAATAGAAGAGGAAGACCTCTTGAGTTTTTCTACAGGAGATGAAGGCCTCTTGAGGTCTTCCACAGAAAATAAAGACCTCTTGAGTTCTTCTACAGAAGATGAAGACCACTTGAGGTCTTCTACAGGATATGAATACCTCTTGAGGTCTTCTATAGAAGATGAAGACCTCTTGAGGTCTTCTATGGAAGATAAAGAACTCTTAGTCTTCTACCTCTTAAGATCTTCTATAGAAGATGAAGACCTCTTAAGGTCTTCTATGAAAGATGAATATACGTACATTTTAAAGTCTTCTACCTCTTTAAGTCTTATGTGGAAGCTGAAGACTTCTTGAAGTCATCTATGGAATCTGAAGACCTATTGAGGGCTTCTATAGAAGATTAAGACCTCTTGAGGTCTTCTATAGAAGATGAAGACATCTTGAAGTCATCCATAAAAGAAAAAGACCTCTTGAGGTCTTCTGTGGAAGATAAAGACCTCTTGAGGTCTTATATGGAAAATAAAGACCCCATGAGGTCTTCTATAGAAGATGAGGACATCTATAGACAACGACCTTTTGAGGTCTTCCATAGAAAAGGAAGGTTTCTTAAGATATTTTAAAGAAGATGATCTCTTTATTTCTCCTAAAGAAAATGAAAACCTTTCGAGAACTTCTACAGAAGAAGAACCCCTCGTGAGGTCTTGTACAGAAGATGAACCCCTCTTGGGATCTTCTAAAGAATATGAAGACTCCTTGAGGTCTTCTATAGAAGATGAAGACGTCTTGAAGTCTTCTACGGAAACTGAAGAGCTCTTGAGGTCTTCTCTGGAAGCTGAAGATCTCTTAAGGTCTTTCATGGAAAATCAAGACCTCTTGAGGTTTTCTGCAGAAAAATAAGACATCTTGAGGTCATATATAGAAGATGAGACCTCTTGAGGTTTTTTATGGAACACCTTTTGATGATCCCCTCTGGAAAACGCCATAAAGAAAAATTTAACCTCCCAAGTCCTTCCACGGCTAGTATCGCTTTTATATAGACCTCATACTTTCAAAAATATATTCCCACACTTGATTAGCCCCTTTTAATTACCAAATCTGCAAGCATTCCATTATCACACAAAAGTTCGCTCAACTCTCAGACATTGACGTTGCAAAAAACATCATCTCCATTCGCGATAAAAAAAACTCCCCTTAATTGGTCAACATCATTAAAAACGGACAAGTCGGCATAAATGTCCATTAGCCAGGCCGTCAGGCAGCCTGCCAACAGCCAATGACTTTATTTGCCGTTCATTTTTCCAAATACAGAAATGAAAAATCTGATCTAATTAATTTCCTATTTATTTTCAATGTTTTAATGTTGTTGTTTTTTTTTTTTCTTCTCTGCTTCTCTCATTTCAGGTAAATTGAATGAAAGAGACAATTTAAATTGCGAACCAGACCACCGTGTCAGTCAGATGGAAGACAGACAGATTGAACGACCGATCGACAGGCAGGCTAACAACTTGCTTTTTATTTATTTGGTTTCGTAAACCAAATAATTTTTTGGGTTTGACTAACTAGCTGCGCATAGACTTGGCCACAGACCTTAAAAGGTGCTCCTCGTGTAACGTCGGACAAGTCGAGAGCTGGACACCAAAGAAACAACAGCACAAATAAGACGACAACACAAAAATGTTGTAAAAACCAGAAACGGAGGCACTCACCAACGTCCAAGATTATGTGTCACTGGCGATAACACGAGCTGGCTGGGAGGTTTTGAATACAAACCGAAATACTTTTGAAATGAATGGATGGCCATATTTTTTGCCGAAATGTTTTGGTGTGTCTAACCCACACCCTCCCCTTTTTTTTGCCATACCGATTTAATTGAATGATGGAAATGAAATATTAATTGAAATTGAATTTGTTTGATGAGATATTTTGAGTATTTCAATTTTTTTTTTTCTTGGGGACTTTGGCTAATTATCGCTCCCAGGCGATCAATCAATTTCAAGAAATTGAGAAAGAAATGTGGAATGTGACAACATCAAACGGCTTCTGTATTTTATCAAACGCAAAGAGCGCCTCGATGAAAAAAACATTGTTTTGAAATTAGAGAATTAATTAGGTGCTGACAGCGGGATTCTTTATGAAGTAATGCGAAATCTTGAAATTCGAATTTGAATCATAAACACTTTGGAGAATTTTGAATTAAAATGACTTAAATTTTTGTTTTCATATTTTTATAATTTTTTTTAAAGGTATGTTTTTAAATAAACGTTTAAATCTGCAATTTTCAGGGATTAGATTTTTTTATGATATGCAGTGCAAATGAATATTTCTCTTTTTTGGTGACTTATAGTGAAATTTTACGAAGAATATTTTTCTCGTTGACGTTATCCTTCTAAAATGATGCTTCGTTGGAGATTTTTCCATAAACTTAGACAAAGTAGGTTTAACCCTTAACGCAGTTTTTAATATATATGAATCCTGAAATTTGGTTAAGATATAGACTTTTGATTTATTTTAGGACCCGTACTTGAAGTTTATGACAAATAATTCTGTGGAATATTTTGACAGACAGATATCAACAGAGACCTCAATACTAAATTTATCAAGAGAGGTCTCAATATCCAATTTAAGTATTCCAGCCCTATCCCCACTCCCAATACCAAATTTACTACCATTTAGTACTTTTTCGTACAAATAGGGAACGAATTTCCAAACCTACGTCCATATCTCAACCTCAGATACAAAAAAATAATGTGAATGTCAAATTTCAAGATTTCAACCCCTTCCCTTCCCAATTTGTATTTTTCGTACAATTATAGTACACATTTCCGAAACCACCTTCATATTTCCAGACTATACCTGAACTGCGATCCTAAAGCCATATTTCAGACTTCAAGTACTATCAGTTGACCCAATATCAAATTGTACCAAATGTAGTACTTTTTTAGCACTTTTCGTGCACTTGTAGTACACATTTTTTAAAACCACCTCCGTATCTGAAATACCAACACAGACCTCAATATCAAATTCGAGAATTCCAGCCCTATTCCTTTGCCCAATAGCAAATTTAGTACTACTAAGTAATTTTCGAACAATTATAGTACGCCATTGCAAAACCACCACCAGATCTAAACACCAGATACCAACAGAGACCTCAATATCAAATTTACCAACAGCGGTCTCAATATCAATTAAAGGGTTTCAGCCACATTCCTTCACCCAATACCATATTTGGTACCACTTAGTACTTCTCGTACAAATATGAGACCAATTTGCAAACCACCTCCTAATCTCAAACACAGATACCAATAGAGTCTGAAGCTGAAGACCTCTTGAGGTCTTTTGTGGAAGCTGGAGACCTCTTGAGGTCTTCTATGGAAGCTGAAGATCTCTTGAGGTCTTCTATGGAAGCTGAAGACATCTTGAGGTCTTCTATGGAAGCTGAAGACTTATTGAGGTCTTCTATGGAAGCTGAAGACTTATTGAGGTATTTTATGGAAGCTGAAGACTTATTGAGGTCTTCTATGGAAGCTGAGACCTCTTGAGGTCTTCTATGGTAGCTAAAGACCTCTTGAGGTCTTCTATGGAAGCTGAAGACCTCTTGAGGTCTTCTATGGAAGCTGAAGACCTCTTGAGGTCTTCTATGGAAGCTGAAGACCTCTTGAGGTCTTCTATGGAAGCTGAAGACCTCTTGAGGTCTTCCATGGAAGCTGAAGACCAATTCTATGGATAATGTAGACCCTTGAGGTTTTCTACCTCTTAAGATGAAGACCTTTTGAGTTCTTCTGTAGAAGATGAAGATCTCTTGACATTTTTATACAAGATGAAGTCCTCTTGAGGTCTTCTATGGAAGCTGAAGACCTCTTGATCTCAAATCTTAAACACAGATACCAACAGAGTCCTCAATATCATTTCAGGATTTCAGCTTCTTTTCTTCATCCTATACCAAATTTAGTACCATTTAGTACTTTTCAAACATCTGCAGTACACATTTGCAAAACCACCTCCATATCTTAACCACAGACACCAACAGTGACACCTCTATCAAATTTCAAAATTTTAACTCTTTCGCCTTCACCAAATACCAAATTTAGTACTATTCGTACAAATATTCGAGGCATTTCTAAACCAATGCTAAATCTCAAACCAAATCTCTGTAATAGAAATATCAAATTTCACAATTTTATCGCTATTCTTTCCACCAATACCAAATTTAGTACCATTCAGTACTTTTAGTACAATTAAAGCAGACATCTCCGAAACCACCTCCATATGTCCAGGCTACACATTAACAGTGACCCTAATACCACATTTCAGATTTTAGGCACCATCTGCTCTCCCAATGCCATATTGTACCATATATAGTACTATTTAGTACTTTCCGTGCACTTGTAGTACCAATTTCCAAAACCTCCTCTTTTTCAAATGTCTACCACCAACAGAGATCCCAATACAAAATATCAAAATTTCAGCTTCATCCCTTCACCATAAACCAAAATTTCCAAATTAAATACCATTTAGAAATGTTTGTACCAATGTAGTACGTATTTCCGAACCACCGCAAAATCTTAAACACAGATACCATCGGTGATCCAAATATCAAATTTCAAAATTTCTTCTCTATATCCTCAACCTAGACTCAGTACCATTAGTACTTTTAGTACTTCAGTACTTTTCGCACAATTATAGTACACACCTCCATATGTTCAGGCTACACATGAACAGCGACCCTAATTCCAAATTTCATATTTAAACCATCTAATTCGAAATTGTACCAAAAATAGTACTATTTAGTACTTCTTCGTGCACTTGTAATACCCATTTCCAAAAAAAAAAAAAACAACCATAATCAGAAACGAACCATCAAAAGGCAGCCCAAAACGAAATTTCAAAATTCCTCCTTCATCCGTTCACCTTAAACCAAACTGTTCCCAACTAGTACCATTTAGTACAGTTCGCACACTAAGTAAACATTTCCAAAACTGTCTTGATATATCAAATTTATTTTCCAATCTTGATTTTCATAGCAAATTTCCCATTTCTGTTCACATAATTCCAAATGGTGCCACTTTAGACGCTTAGTTCCATTTTAGAACTTTTCGTAATCTTATAGTGCGAATTTCGAAAAACCCTTTGGTACATCTATCCTGTACACCATCAGTGACTCTCATTCTGTTGGAAAAATAAAAAGTAAAGAGTGATTTGTTAAGAGCTTGATAACTTTTTTTTTTTAAAAAAACGCATAAAATTTGCAAAATCTCATCGGTTCTTTATTTGAAACGTTAGATTGGTCCATGACATTTACTTTTTGAAGATAATTTCATTTAAATGTTGACCGCGGCTGCGTCTTAGGTGGTCCATTCGGAAAGTCCAATTTTGGGCAACTTTTTCGAGCATTTCGGCCGGAATAGCCCGAATTTCTTCGGAAATGTTGTCTTCCAAAGCTGGAATAGTTGCTGGCTTATTTCTGTAGACTTTAGACTTGACGTAGCCCCACAAAAAATAGTCTAAAGGCGTCAAATCGCATGATCTTGGTGGCCAACTTACCGGTCCATTTCTTGAGATGAGTTGTTCTCCGAAGTTTTCCCTCAAAATGGCCATAGAATCGCGAGCTGTGTGGCATCTTGTTGAAACCACATGTCAACCAAGTTCAGTTCTTCCATTTTTGGCAACAAAAAGTTTGTTAGCATCGAACGATAGCGATCGCCATTCACCGTAACGTTGCGTCCAACAGCATCTTTGAAAAAATACGGTCCAATGATTCCACCAGCGTACAAACCACACCAAACAGTGCATTTTTCGGGATGCATGGGCAGTTCTTGAACGGCTTCTGGTTGCTCTTCACTCCAAATGCGGCAATTTTGCATATTTACGTAGCCATTCAACCAGAAATGAGCCTTATCGCTGAACAAAATTTGTCGATAAAAAAGCGGATTTTCTGCCAACTTTTCTAGGGCCCATTCACTGAAAATTCGACGTTGTGGCAGATCGTTCGGCTTCAGTTCTTGCACGAGCTGTATTTTATACGGTTTTACACCAAGATCTTTGCGTAAAATCTTCCATGTGGTCGAATAACACAAACCCAATTGCTGCGAACGGCGACGAATCGACATTTCACGGTCTTCAGCAACACTCTCAGATACAGACGCAATATTCTCTTCTGTACGCACTGTACGCATTCGTGTGGTTGGTTTAATGTCCAATAAAGTAAACTGAGTGCGAAACTTGGTCACAATCGCATTAATTGTTTGCTCACTTGGTCGATTATGTAGACCATAAATCGGACGTAAAGCGTGAAACACATTTCGAACCAAACACTGATTTTGGTAATAAAATTCAATGATTTGCAAGCGTTGCTCGTTAGTAAGTCTATTCATGATGAAATGTCAAAGCATACTGAGCATCTTTCTCTTTGACACCATGTCTGAAATCCCACGTGATCTGTCAAATACTAATACATGAAAATCCTAACCTCAAAAAAATCACCCTTTATTACATTTTTAGTACTTTTCGTATAGTTTAGATCGAATTTCCCAAAAAAGCCTTTGGTACATCTATCCTGCACCTCAAGTATTCCAAAAGTATTCCAAAAGAATAATATTTTAAGTACATTTAAGTACTGTTCTTACCCTATTTAGTACGAATTTCCAAAAACCCAGCCTTAACACACGCCTACGCATCAAAACTGAGCCTCGATCAAAATTTTAAGATTTTAGCTTCAGCTGTTTCGTCTGGGCGTTGATTCTCGAGCAGGACTGCCTGGCCGAGAATCAACGCCTAGGTTTATGCGATAATTTTTGTGGAACAGTGTTATCTGGGATTTTAGAACTGTCGGAGGAATATTTTCAAGGACTCAATATTTTTATTTGAAAATTCCAGTGATCTGATTCACGTCTTCAGATCTATCTCTTCACCCAATACAAGTGACGTGATCAGAGGTATATTTATTGGACTATCGAACATAAAAATATTATTTTTTTAAGTTTAATTAATTATTTTTTTTTTATTATACCGTCCACCTTGGAAAGGAGGCTATATAAACTTTGTCGTTCTGTTTGTAACATTCCTAAATATTCGTCGTAGACCCCATAAAGTACATATATTCATGATGAGCATAAAATTCTAAGTCGATTTAACGATGTCCGTCTCTCTGTTGAAATCACGATACAGCCCACATTATTTGATGTAGAGCGTCAAAATTTAGCAGAACAATTTGTATTGTGTCTAGGATGGTTGGTACTGAAAATGAGATATATGGGTCCACGTTTTGGAATAGTCCCCATATAACTATACTTTCCTATGTTTGGTATTTTGATGATGCCATATGCCATATTTTTTCACGGATTTTTCTGAAAATTGGTATTTGTAGGGCATAGTAAGTTCTAGCTCCGGTGGCGAAACATTGTATGTAAAGGTCCGCGCTTTGGTATAGTCCCCACACAACGGTATCTCCCGATATTCGGTATTTTGATGATTTTTGTCACATATCTTCGCAAATTTGTCTAAAAATTGATATTTGTGGGGGCTAATGGGTTCTAGCTCTGTTGGGGAAGCAATGTATGTATAAGTCCACACTTTGGTATAGGCCCATATAACGGTACCTCCCGATATTCGGCATTTTGATGACTTTTGCCACATTTTTTCACGGATTTGTCTAAAAATTGGTATTTTTGGGTCATAATGGGTCCTAGTTCTTGTAGTGAAACATTGAATGTAAAGGTCCTCGCTTTTGTATAGCCCCCATATAACTGTACCTCCCGACATTCGGTATTTTGATAATTTTTGGCACCTTTCTTCGCGGATTTGTCTAAAAATTTGTATTTGTGGGACCTAATGAGTTCTAGCTCCGTTGGTGAAATTTTGTGTGTAGGTCCACGTTGTTGTATAGCCCATATAGCGACACCTCCCGATAATCGGTATTTTTATGATTTTTTCTACATTTTCCCATGCGTCTAAAAATTGGTATTTATGGGTCATAATGGGTTCTAAAGTTTCCTTTACCCTAAGGTGGAGGATATTAAAAGTTCGGCACGACCGAACTTACTGTTTTTTACTTGTTTTTGTTAATAACATAGTTGTATTTTCCTCCACCATTTTCAAAGAGACCCGCTCATAATTGCTAAAGAATATTCTTAACCTGCCTTTTAATTAACACCATATTGTCTGTGGAAGATTAGATCTTAGCATGACATGAAATGGAATTTTTACGTTAGATGCGATCATACCTCTCTCTCTCTCTCTCTCTCTCTCTCTCTCTCTCTCTCTCTCTCTCTCTCTCTCTCTCTCTCTCTCTCTCTCTCTCTCTCTCTCTCTGACCAATGTTCTTTGCCCCGAGCATCGTTAGTGTGGCTAATCGAGCGTTAAAACAGATATCGAGATCAGTTGAAACCAAAACAAAAACTAAAAAAAAGATAGAAAATCAGATTCTTAGCTTACCAAGCCAAGCTATCCATTAACTCTTTTAGCTGGGTATCAATTAAAAGCTAAATTGAAGAAAAAGAATTCCGACAAACTTTGCAAACAATAATGATTTAATTTACAAGATATGATTTTTATTATGTTTTTTTTTTTTTTTTTTTTTTTTTTTTTTTTTTGCAAAGAAACTAAAAAAATTGAAAAAGAAATCGACAATTGCCACCAGAGTGCCAAAGTACTGGGTCAGCAGTTTTGTTTAGTTATATTATATGACGTGATTTTATGTCGGTCATACAAACACACACATTTATTGTAGAACACACCTTGGCTGTGGCAGAACGAGATAAGGTACAGTGGGATTTTGAAGTTTATTTTTAGAGAGAAAAAAAAAATAATTTTCAAAAAAAAAAAAAATAGTGAAAAAATAATTAGTTTTTATTTTATGTTTAGGAACAAATTTTTGTCCTTCACTTAGGGGTTAGTTAGGCCATCTTAGAACTTAATGTGACCCTTAAAAACACATTTTGCATCCAATGAACCACTGTCTCTCCCGTGAATATCAATAATTCTCCTTTAGATTAACTAATCTGATATGGATTTACAGAAACCCATAATAAACTGAAATCTCCCAGAAATACATATAATTTTCGATTTGTCATAAATGAAAAAAAGTCTGCACATATATATGTATGTACCTATGTATGAGCTGAGAGGTGATGAAGAATGAAATACTCACTCTCCAAGATTGCAATCAAATTATGGTTTAGAAACACCATTTGTTTTATAATTCTTTAAATTCTGCCATTCAAAAATTTTGACATTGCATTCTTTTCAAAATTGTATTGCAATAACCGACATTTGATTTAATCTTTGATCAAATGAAAAAAAATCTAAAAACTAATTGTGGGTTATTGGTTTCTTTTGTTAAAGTTAATTATAATCCTTTTACTTAATTCACATTATTTACACTTCGGATCAGCGACAACAATAGCCAATATTTAAATTAGTTTTCTACTAAGTGGAATTTAATCGTTTGGAGCGATGGGAGTGTCTTGGTAATATTATTTTTTTTTTTTATTCTTAATAAACATTAAAACGGGTGAACTTCCCAAAGCGGATGTTGGTCTCTTAAATGATGTCATCAAATAATTATGTGCAGAAATATAAAGCACAGCAGCTACACATAATCTCAAAGAGTATGAGAAAAGAATGCTCTCTGGCCGCCCTAAGTCCCTTCCGTGTTTTTTAGATAAAGAGATAACATAATTTGTAAGAATCTTTTTCCAGATTTATGGCTCTGTCACTCCTTGAATAAAAAAATTATTAAAATTCTAAAAAAAAATCCAATACAATGGTTCTATTTGAAATTGGAAAATAATTTCAAAAAATCAAACGTCATTGGTATGTGGGTTCTTGGACAAATGTTATGGAAAAATTCAAGATGGTCCCTGGAACAATATTGTTTCAAAATTCACTTTTATTGGTCTAATGGCTCTTTTCAATCAAAAAAAAAAAAATCTTTTAAATATTCATTCATCTCGGGAAATATTCAATAAAATCTACGATTATAGGTCTGGTGGTCCTTGGGAAAAAACTCTGTAAACATGTACGATCATTGATAGTTCTTCAACAAATCTTCTGTGAAAAACCACCTGTTGGAACTTGAAAAAAATACTCTCTAAACATCTTCGATTATTGGTCTTTGAAGAAATTCTCTCTATACATCTTCGATTATTGGTCTGATAGTCTTCGAAGAAATACTCTTTTAAAAACCACATTTATAGATATATTGGTTCCTAGACAAACATTCTTTAAACATCAAAATTTATTTTACGTTTTGATCCTTTGGAAAATATTATTATAGTCCTCTTAGTCCATGGAATATATTCTATATCGGGGAAATCAAATTCGGCAATTCACCACTTTGGGCCAACTTTCGGCCGAAGCAACTCTTTAACTCTTTTGAGTCTATTTTCTTTCTGTTGCGGTGTAAGTTCTTGCACTTTTTGGAATTTCAATGGCTTTACCCCGAGTTCATTTTTCAATATTTGCTGAATGGAATATTGCGATATGTTCAGTTCACGAGCCATTTTTCGGCCACTGCGACGCGGGATTCGATCAAGTCGCTTCTTTACTTTTCGAACCAATTCTGCTGATGTTGCTGTTTTCTTCCGTCCAAATCCTTAACGTCGGGCTAGCCCATGCGATTTATTCTGTAAGCATCCACAACTACGGTCCCTTTGCTCCTTAAAAAAATCAATAGGAAAATCCTTAATTACCTTCCTTGAAAAAAATCAAAAAAATATACGACCCTTTTGAACGTTGGAAAAAAATCATTAAAAATTCCAAATTTTGAATTATTTTGTCCTTGAAAAAAAACCTTAAAACGTCTACGATTTTAATGTTTTTTTTTTCGTTGGGAAGTATTTTGAAAAATAAATTTACGATTCCTACAGGTTTTTAAGAAAAAAAGATCTGAAATAATTCAGTATTTCATCGTCTAAAGTCCTTGGAAAAATATTCTTTAAAAAATCTACGAGTTTTGAGAAATCCATGACGATGGTCCCTTGAAGAAAATATTAAAAAATATACGAGTACGATCCTATTTGGCCTTCAAAAATAAAATTCCTTGAAATAAACAAATCTTAAGTGATTTTCAAGGACAAAAGCAGGTTTTTTACGCTTATATTCCTTGGGGAATATATTTAAAAATGAATGTTCCTACAGGTTTTTTTTTTTGGAAAAAAGCCTAATAATTCAGGATTTTGACGCTTTTAGTCCTTGGATTTTTTCTAAATCTAATATGACCCTTTTGGGTCTTCGAACAAATCCTTAAAAAATAAAAATCTTGAGTGTTTTTGTTCTTAAAAAAATCATTGAAAAGTCCGTGATTTTAATGATTGAAGTAAATTAACGATAATGTTCCTACAGGTCCTTGGAAAAATCCTTAAAGAATTCAGGGTTTCGGCGAAAGAAAGATGTTCTATAAAAATCCTCGAGATCATAATCGAGGCGGTGCTTTGGACCTTCCAAAATCCACGATTAGGGTGTCTTTGGTATTTAAAAAAATCCTTTAGTCCTTGGAATAAAACATTATTTTGGTGTTTTATCCTTGGAAGAATTTCTTAAAATCCAGGATTTTTGTTCTTTTGGTCCTTGCAAAAACATCCGCAAAAATCTATTTTCTGATGAATTTTGACCTCGACAAATGCTCTTTAAGAAATAAAGGAATACAGTCCAAGAAAAATCCATGATAATCTGGTCCTAATTTAAAACCACACGATTATGGAGGCTTTGGGTCCTTGGGAAATATTTTTTATTAAAAACCCGCCATCACGGTCCTACTGATCCTTGCAGCAAATACTTATATAACTCAAAATTTTGCTGCGGGCATTCCTTGAAATAAATCCTTAAATTATTGAAGACTTTGCTGCTTTTTTAGACCATATGAAAATATTCTTTAAAAGTCCGGAATGATATTCCTCTTGAACCGTGGAAAATATATTTAAAAATCCACCATTATGGCCGAGTTAGTCTCCGGTAAATATTTTTTAAAACTATAAGAATATGCCCACAAGGCTCTTAAAAAAATATTCTTAAAAAATGCGATTATGGTCCGTGACAATGTTCTTTTATAAAATCCAGAATAAAATTTGATGAAGGTATTTCCGAGCTGTATTAGATGTATTTCCGTTGGTATTGAAGCTATTTACAGCGGTGGGGGCAGCTATAGATATATCGGAACCAATTTGGTCGCATGTCCCAAATTTCATCGTATTTGGGCTAATATTCCACAAAGATTTCCTGAGAGTCGTATAATAAATGCGACATGTACTTTATTTCCAAAAATATACTGAAAGTGCTTCAAAATTAAAAAATGTCAAAAATCCAAATGTACAGCTCTAGTGATCCTTAAAAAAATATTGAAAAAAATATAATATTATATAGCCCTATTGGTCTTTGAAAAATATTTCTCTAAAATAATTATTAAAAATGTATTTATTTAAAAATCTCCCCTGAGAATAGCCCCTAATGAACATGTCTTTCTATATAAACACACAAATATATATCTCCGAAATCTTTTGCACCAATCTTTGCTCACAGAACGTGTTCATAAATAGTCAACCAGCAGCCGAGTGCAACTGGAAATGGTAAGTTGGCTGTCAATTAAATTGGATATGTTGGCCATAAGTGAATAAACCAAAATCTGATGTTAATTAAAAAAAAAAAAAAAAAAAACAAAACAGAAACACGAACACGAACGAACAACAGCAAGAATGACATGCGGCCACACCAAACAAAATCCTTGTTTGGATTCGAAAACAAATTCACAAAAAAAAAAAAATGGAAAACAAACAGAAATTAAAAAATCGAAATTCTTCAGTAAATGATTATTCTACTTGAATTTGAAAAATGGCTGAAAATATTTTAATGGAGCTGCCAAAAAATCGGAAATAAATTTTTGAAGATGGAATCGAAAAAAATAATAGAAGTTATTTAAATAGAGCTGCCAAATAAAGCAAAAATACATTTTTGAAGATGAAATTAAAAAAATAAATAATAATGGAAATTATTTAAATGGACCTGCCAAAAAAAAAAAAAATTGAAGAAATATTTTATGGGTTACAATTATGTGGAGAGAAGAGGGGAAAGAGGTTAATCTGATTTTTTTTTTTTTTTTGAAAATTGAGCTTTACCGCTTTTTGCATTACCAATACAATCATGGCAATGCCGACTCTTACCAGATATCACACTTGCAGGACTGTCCAACAAATCTTCCATTCTATGTTTCCTCTTTCCGACTTCCCTTGGCATATTTCCATGCAAAACATGTCTCCATGTTTCCAATGCATCAGTTTTTGTGTTTTTTTTTTTTTTTTTCAAAAAAACCTAAATTTGTAACCCAACGTTAACCAAACATTAAAATTTATTACAAAATCGCTGGGAATTTCAACACCAAAGTGCAGACTTACTCAAGTCGTGTTCTGTTATCCTTTCCCCCCTTTGCCACACCACCCAGGCATTTAGGGTTGGGCTGTAAATTACTTTATTATACTTCTTCTACCACGTTTATGGCATGCCTGACCTGTTTGTTGCCGGTTTTGTTCTCAATATGGTATCGAATTCAAACTCTGGCTTCTTGGGGCAAAAAAAAACCAGCTTCTGTACAGCTTCTGGGTGTATTACGAAAACTGGAAAATTACCTTTAAACACATATGACCAAATGACCTTTACAAATATGCCCACCACCAAACACTAAAACGTTAAATGTTTCAAAATGAATATCGATTAGATGCTAATGGATAATTTTCCTCAAGATTTGAATTTCAATTTGGCCTCTGGGGGGAAATTAAAAAAAATGAAAAAATATGCTTGAAGAGCAAAATGGTTGTTAAATAATGGTCGAAAACTGCTTCATATAAACGTGAATTTAAAAACATAAAAGATTATTAAAATTTAAGGAATAATTTTGAAGAAAGGATTTTGGAGGAAGGATATTTTAAAGATGTTTTTTAAGGCCATAAGCGAGAATTTTTTCAAGGGCCAACATGGCCATAAACGTGGGATTTTTAAATCATTTTTACGATTTTTTCCAAGGACCATCGAGGTCATAAACTTTATTTTTTAAAGGACAATCATAGCCATAAACATGGATTTTAAAAAGATTTTGTTTTCAAGGACCATCATGGCCATAAACGTGAATTTTTTAAGGATTTTTTTTTTCAAGGACCAATATGGCCAGAAGCTTGGATTTCTTAAAGAATTTCTTCCCAAGAACATTCATGGCCATAAACGTGGACTTTTTAAAGAATTTTTTTCAAGGACCAATATGGTCATAAACTCGGATTTGTTTAAGAACTTCTTTCAAGGACCAATATGGCTAAACGTGGATTTTTCAAATATTTTTTTCAAGGACCAATATGGCCATAAACGTGGATTTTTTTTTAAGAATTTTTTTCAAGGACCAATGTGGCCATAAACGTGGATTTTTTAAAGAATTTTTTTCAAGGACCAATATGGCCATAAACGTGGATTTTTTAAAGAATTTGTTTCAAGGACCAATATGGCCTAAACGTGGATTTTTTAAAGAATTTTTTTCAAGGACCAATATGGCCATAAACGTGGATTTTTTAAAGAATTTTTTTCAAAGACCAATATGGCCATAAACGTGGATTTTTTAAAGAATTTTTTTCAAGGACCAATATGGCCATAAACGTGGATTTTTTAAAGAATTTTTTTCAAGGACAAATATGGCCATAAACGTGGATTTTTTAAAGATTTTTTTTCAAGGACCAATATGGCCATAAACGTGGATTTTTTAAAGAATTTTTTTCAAGGACCAATATGGCCATAAACGTGGATTTTTTAAAGAATTTTTTTCAAGGACCAATATGGCCATAAACGTGGATTTTTTAAAGAATTTTTTTCAAGGACCAATATAGCCATAAACGTGGATTTTTTAAAGAATTTTTTTCAAGGACCAATATGGCCATAAACGTGGATTTTTTAAAGAATTTTTTTCAAGGACCAACATGGCCATAAACGTGGATTTTTTAAAGAATTTTTTTCAAGGACCAATATGGCCATAAACGTGGATTTTTTAAAGAATTTTTTTCAAGGACCAATATGGCCATAAACGTGGATTTTTTAAAGAATTTTTTTCAAGGACCAATATGGCCATAAACGTGGATTTTTTAAAGAATTTTTTCAAGGACCAATATGGCCATAAACGTGGATTTTTTAAAGAATTTTTTTCAAGGACCAATATGGCCATAAACTTCGATTTTTCAAAGAATTTTTTTCAAGGACCAATATGGCCATTAACATGGATTTTTTAAAGAATTTTTTTCAAGGACCAATATGGCCATTAACATGAATTTTTTAAAGATTTTTTTTCAAGGACCAATATGGCCATTAACGTGGATTTTTTAAAGATTTTTTTTCAAGGACCAATATGGCCATTAACGTGGATTTTTTAAAGAATTTTTTTCAAGGACCAATATGGCCATAAAAATTTTTTTCAAGGGCCATCATGGCCATTAACGTGGATTTTTTAAAGAATTTTTTTCAAGGACCAATATGGCCATTAACTTGGATAATAAATTTTTGGCGTGGAACTCAAAGCCATAAAATTAATTTTTTTAAAGAATTTTTTCAAGGATCGCAGACCTACAAACATAGATTTTAAATAACATTTGCTTTAAGGACTATTTGAGTCATCTAAGTTTTTTCATTAAAGAAGTTATTTTTTTTAAGAATTATTTGAATTATTTTATCTACTGGCCTTCTCAGAGAAGACCTTCTGGCCCTCACTTTCTTTCTAGCCTTCTTTGAAAAGTTATTTGTCCTTCTCTGAGAAGTTATCTGACCTTCTCTGAGAAAACCAATATGACCTCTTGGCTTTCTACGAGAAGACCTTCAAGCCTTCTGCGAGAAGACCTTCTAGCCTTCTCTGGGAAGACATTCCAGCCTTCTCTGAGAAGACATTCTAGCCTTCTCTGGGAAGACCTTCTGGTCCTCTCTGAGAAGACCTTCTGACCCTCTCTGAGAAGGCCTTCTTTGAGAAGACATTTTGCCCTTCTCCGAGAAGACTTTCTGGCCTTCTACGAAATGGTTCTATGGTCTTCTTTGAGACTTCCTGCTGGCCTGCTATTAGAAAACATTTTTGCCATCTATTAATTTCAATTTCAATTTTTCAATCACATCAAAATTCACACAACAATTTCAACCAAATTGTTTCATATTCAAAATCACCGGAAGGAAGCTGACTTCCAGTCTCCACGACACATTTCCGTACATTTTGAAATTTATCACTAAAAAATCTGCCAAGGAAAACATGTTCATTTTTTGCTCTAATTTCGAAAACATCACCATTCCCCATCACCAACATTCAAATTTCATTGGAACACATGAACATGTTCACTTCGAAAACTGTTTGGCTAATAGTGCTACACTTATTAACACTTCCTCTCTGAAACAGGCTTTCAGTTAACTCCTAATTATGTGAACCAAGTCTGAAAGCGTACATAAAAACCCGATTAACATCATAAAACAAGATTACTAGGCGCCAATCAACTAGACCTGTTAACCACAAATAAGTTGTTAACTCTTTATTATGGCCAAAATTCAAGTAGTATAACGGTAATTTGAGTTAACGCCCAAATAATAAATATTGTTAGGCCTAACTCGAGCGATTTACATAAACCACGTAAAGGGCACAGTGTTGCGAAATCGAAACAGAATAACAAGAAACAAAAATGATGGATTTAGACAAAACAATTGTGAGACCAAAATAAAAACAGGTATAAAAAAGCAGAAAGTCAGAGTTCTGACCTCTTGAAAGAGCTTAAGGTCTTATATGGACGCATAGAAGATAAAATGGTATTATATGGCCGCATAAAAAAGCTTAAAGTCTTTTCCAGTGTCATAGAAGAGCTGAAAGTCTCTTAGAAGAGCGAAAGGTTTCCTATGGCCGCATAGAGCAGCTATAGGTCTTCTATGGCCAAAGGTCTTCTTTGGCCTCATAGAAGAGCTACAGGTCTGGGTCCCATAGCTAAAGGCCTTCTTGGGTCCCATAGAAGAGCTGATTGTCTTCTTGGGTCCCATATAAGAGCTAATGGTATTTTATGGCCGCATAGAAGAGTTAAAGGTCTCATCTAAAGGTCTTCTTTGGCCTCATAGAAGAGCTACAGGTCTGGGTCCCATAGCTAAAGGCCTTCTTGGGTCCCATAGAAGAGCTGATTGTCTTCTTGGTTTCCATAAAAGAACTGAATGTCTTATTGGGTCCCACAGAAGAGCTGAATGTCTTCTTGCGTCCAATAGAAGAGCTGACTGTCTTCTTGTGTGGGAAGCGTAGAAGAGCTGAAGGTCGTCTTTCTTGGCCGCCTAGAAGAGCTGGTCGTCTTCCTTGGCCGCCTAGAAAAGCTGGTCGTCTTCCCTGGCAGCCTAGAAGAGCTGGTCGTCTTCCCTGGCCTCATAGAAGAGTTGGTCGTCTTCTCTGGCCGCCTAGAAGAGCTGGTCTTCTTCTCTGGCCGCCTAGAAGTGCTGGTCGTCTTCTCTGGCCGCTTAGAAGTGCTGGTCGTCTTCTCTGGCCGCTTAGAAGTGCTGGTCGTCTTCTCTGGCCGTCTAGAAGAGCTGGTCCTCTTCTCTGGCAGCCTAGAAGAGATCGTCCTCTTCTCTGACCTCCTAGATCGTCCTCTTCTCTGGCCTCCTCTTCTCTGGCAGCCTATATACAAACTGGAGGGTCTTTTCTATGGCCGCCTTGAAGATCTGGTCGTTTTCTATGGCCGCTTTGAAGATCTGGTCGTCTTCTATGGCCGCCTTGAAGATCTGGTCGTCTTCTATGGCCGCATTGAAGAGCTGGTCGTCTTCCCTGGCCGCCTAGAAGAGCTGGTCGTCTTCCCTGGCCTCCTAGAAGTGTTGGTCGTCTTCTCTGACCGCCTAGAAGAGCTGGTCTTCTTCTCTGGGCGCCTAGAAGTGCTGGTCGTCTTCTCTGGCCGCCAAGAAGTGCTGGTCGTCTTCTCTGGCCGTCTAGAAGAGGTGGTCCTCTTCTCTGGCAGCCTACAAGAGATCGTCCTCTTCTCTGGCCTCCTAGAAGAGATTGTCCTCTTCTCTGGCCGCCTATATAAAAACTGGAGGGTCTTTTCTTGTCGCCTAGAAGAGGTGGTCGTTTTCTATGGCCGAATTGAAGAGCTATTCGTCTTCTATGGCCACCTAGAAAAGCTGGTCGTCTTCTATGGCCGCCTAGAATAGCTGGTCGTCTTTTATGGCCGCCTAGAAGAGCTGGTCGTCTTCTCTGGCAGCCTATAAGAACTGAAGGGTCTTTTCTGGCCGCCTAGAAGAGCTGAAAGGGTCTTTTCTGGCCACCTAGAAGAGCTGAAGGTCTTCTCTGGCCGCAAGGATGAGCTGGACATCTTCTCTAGCAGCCTAAAAGAACTGAAGAGTCTTTCCTGGCCGCCTAGAAGAGCTGGAGGGTCTTTTCTGGCCACCTTAGAAGAGCTGAAGGTCTTCTCTTGTCCCATAGAACAGATGAAGGTCTTCTATAATCCTATAGAAAATCTATGAGGCCAGTTAAGATCCATGGCTTTTCTATACGGCTATAGAGGATCTTCAGCTCTTTTTATATCTTTTTTTTTTAATTTCCCCCGAATATCGATTTCCAAACACTGTGACCAGAAAACAGCCGTCTTTTCAATTTTTCAAAACAAAAACATGAATAATTCCAATACCCCTGCAAACAAATCAATTTCGTTGAAGAGCAGGTCGTTGGCATTCGTTTTTGGTCGAAACAACAACGAAAAGCTGGCTGGCACTGCAGGTCTGGTAATGAAAAGAGGAAGCTGTTTAAACAGCGACAGAAAATATTGAAAACGGAATGGGGTTTAGGCTCGAAGCCATTCTCATCATAATTGGCGTTAAAATGATTTAGTTAATGATATTTTGTTGTTGTTGCTGTTGATGATGATGACGATGACGACGATGATGATGATGATGATGATGAGTTACTGAATTACCAATCAGCCAAGCGGCTACTGGAAATGTCTGGCAAATTCAAATATCTGCTGATCTTTGCAGTCAGTTAGTCAGTCATCTGTGGCGTAGCTTTTGTTGTTGCTTCAAGCCTGTCCATGGCGACTGACTGTAAATTGTCGGTCTGTCCGTCTGTCTCTCTGTCCGCCTGTTGCGGTGCTTGTTGTTTTCTTTTCAGCTGATGAACTTGTTTGCTGTGGCATTTCATGCCATGCCAGAGTGTCTGGCCAGTTAGTTTGGCTCTTCAATGGCTGTGAATTGTTGTTTTGTTTTTTTCGCTGACATTGCTTTGGAGTTTCGGTTTTGTGTTGCTGTATTCGAAAGTTGTGTCAAGTTCAAGATTATTTTCGTTTTCATTTCGCCAGCCAGCCAGCCAGTCAGCTATTTAACTTTTGCTGTCTTTCGTTTCTTTTTTCATTCCATTTTCGGACAAGTTGACAAGGCAATATATTTTTTTCGATTTTTTTTAGGTTTTTTTTCGCAATTCCCAACCAAAACATTATCGAAGCTTCAAATTTAATCGAAAGTGCGTGAATATCATGGAAATTGCACCAGTTCGACAAGATTTTCCATCGCATAAATGTCGTGGATGTGGAAAAAGTTGTCGAAAATCAAACGGGGTTTTTTTGATCGATTCAAAATTGCAACATTGTGTTTGGAAAACGTTTGAGGCGGATGATGATGGAGCTGCGTTTGGAAAATGAAAGGGAAATTGTTTCTCACGGCACAGCTGAAATATTTCAAAATTTTCTTTTTATTATTAACAGAATACAAATTAATTTCGAAAACTTGCAAAAAGTAGCAAAGATTTAGGATTTTTTCTCATGATTTTTAAAAGATATTTTCAAGGGTTTTTCTATACCCTACACGACAAGGTGGTCAGGGTATTATGTCTTTGTGCATTTGTTTGTAACAGGCAAAAGTAAACGAGATAGACCCATAGTTCCTTTTGATGATCTGCATAGAATCACATTCCGAGACGATTTATGCATGTCCGTCCGTTCGTCTGTCTGTCCGTCTGTCCATGTATTTTTGTAAACAAAGTACAGTTCGCATTTATTGCCCGATCAGGATGAAATTTTGCGCAAATAACTTGTTTTGCCCAAGGCCGAACCATATTGAAATTGGAGATAATCCGTAAAAATGTAGATATTGCTTCCATATATATCTTCGTCCGATTTGATTTGCTATTGTGCACCAAACGTGTAATATCAGCCCGAATAGTATGGAATTTTGTACATACAACCAAATTAGGCCTGAAAATAAGTATGCCAAATTTGATCGAAATCGGTTCAGAATATAGCTATAGCTCCCATATATATTGTTCATCCGATTTGTTATTTTTGTCCTCCGCAGCCGTAATATGCACTCTGTAACAACAATATTTGGGGAAATATATATTAAATACAGCTCAGAAATACATTTGCTAAATTTTATCGAGATCGGTTCGGATTTTGATATATCTCCCATATATAACTTCGTCCGATTTTCCATTTATTGTGCACCAAACGTCAAATAATTGCCCAAATGGGATGAAATTTGGCACTTACGACCGAATTGAGTCTAGATGGTATTATGTCAAATTTGGTGAAGATCGGTTCAGATATAGCTATAGCTCCCATATATATTTTTCATCCGATTTGTTATACTTGTTACCCACCGCCGTAATATGCACTCCGTAACAACGATATTTAGGGAAATACATGATATAAAGCTCTTTTCGAATTATCTTTGCCAAATTTTATCAAGATCGGTTCAGATTTGGATATAGCTCCCATATATATCAAATGGGCAATACAAGTCCGAATTTAAAAGATGCAAATGCTTCGGCATATTTAGTCTCTTGAACTTTAAATTATAATTATAATCATAGCGTGTTTGATTGAATTCTCCCATCAAAACTTTTAATTGTTATGCGGAGCTCTACTAAATTAGCAAAGTGGTGTAGGGTATCATAAAGTCGACACCGCCCGACTTTAAGACTTTCCTTACTGGTTATTTTTTTAAAAATTGGGTATTTTTTGAGGATGTTTTCAAGGACTTAGTGTGGATGCTTTGGATACTTTCAAGTGTTTCCCGGCATGATTTTTTTTTTTATGAAAATTTGATTTAAAAACGCCCTAGCCGAATATTGAGGATTCCATAAGGACTACCAGCTAAAAACTACCAGCTAAAAACTTTTTTTAAACATTTGTTTCAAGAAAGCCTTTGCCAAAAATCGAGGATCTTCCAAAATCATTCCATTAAAAAGTCATGGAATTTTTTTTAAATATTTTTTGGGACTTAGACAAAAAAGTTTTCGGAAATTTGAGTCAAGGACATCCTGACCAAAAATATGGATTTTTCAAGACTACAAAATTAAAAAAGAAGTTTAATTTATTTATAAGAAAACGAATTCTGGCATTTCTGGAAAGACTTTCACATTTTTAAGAAATTTGTTTAAAAATGTCCTGATCAAAATTTTTTCATATTGGCTTATGCGAAAAACCGCTATTATTTTAAACTTATTGGACGAAATCCAAATTTTCGAACTGGCCCGAAAATTGAGGATTCTTGAAAAATATTTTTTGCAAGGCTTTCCTTGACAAAAGCCCTGTACCTTAAAGGACATTCCCTCCATTAAGTCCTGACGGAAAAACGATGTTTCAAAGTCATTCTGGTCAAAAACCACAGATTTTTGTAAATATTTTTGAGGATCGGAAACCACAGATTTTTGTAAATATTTTTGAGAATTTTATGGCCGAAAGTCTTGGGCTATTCTAGGATTCTCTGGCAAAAATCAAATATTTTATGTACCCTCCTTGATTAAACTGTGTTTCGGAAACTTGTTTCATGGAAGTCCTGACCAAGGGCATTACGGCAAAATAGTGAAAATAGTTGTGGAATATTTTCAAGGCCTTTTATGTCAGGAAACCGTGGGATTATCAAAAAACGTGTTTAAGCGATTTCTAGGCAACAAGAAATTTTGTGACAAAAAAATCCAAAAAAATATATATATTTAACCTTTAACCTCCATGCAAAAATTGAAATTTTCATTGAAACTTATCTGAAGACTAAAAAAGTGGAATATTTGTTGTATCTTCACTAGCTGGTAAATGTTGTTTCAAGAACTTCCTGGTCAAAAAACATAAATTTAAATAAAAGGGTTTGTTCAATGAATGTTATTTCAAATATTTTAGGAATTTTCTGATCCGAAAATCGTGATTTTTTCGGAAATTTCTTTCAAGGACCTTTAAAGCGAAAATGCTGGATTTTCAAGATTGTCCTGGTTAGAAAATCATGGACATTTTTTAAATACTATTGCCAGGATTTCCCCGGTAAAAAGTAGTGGATTTTTAAGAACTTCCTTCAAGGATATGATATTTTAGTTTGTTGTAAAGTCTTCCCATTAAAACATCGTGTATTTTTTAAAAATTATTTTAAGGACTTTATTTCAGAAAACCATTACCAAAAATGTTAAGAACTTCCAGGAGAATGTGAAATTTCTTGAACAAAAAATAGAGATATTTTTATAAGAATTTCTATGGCCTTCCCGGCCAGTAATAGGAGATATTTATTAAAACTTCTTTCAAGGACTCCTGACGGACAATGGATTTTTATACAAATATTTTTAAATGGACAAAACATTTTTTCTCGAGGACGACCCGATCGAAAGTCATAATTTTTTTTTTATGGAAATCCCGTAAAAAATCATGGAATTTTAAAAGTAATTCTTTTTTAAAGACTTTACACCAAACCAGTGTTTTGTGCAAAAATGTTTTAAGGACATCGCCATGAATGAAAGCTTTCTGGATTGAAAAAATCGAGACATTTTTATTTTCTGGCAAAATATTGAACATTTTCTAAACCTAAACTTTTCTAAGGACTACTGACAAAAAATCGTGGAATAGAAGGCAAACTTAAACTTCCATGACTTGCTGCATTTTTCGAAATCTGTTTCAAGGATCTCCTAAACAAATTCATAGTATTTTCAGGAATTTTTGACAAGGACTTCATGACAGGAATGTTTGGATTTTGCGAGAGCATTTTGATGACAAAAACCTGAAGAACTTTCTTGGCTTCGATTTTAAAAGACTCACTACCAAAGAATCAAGAAAATTTGATAAAACTTTTTTGCAGGACTCCCAGGAAAGAATCACAGCTTTTTCACTGGCCGGTGAAAAATTATGGGTTTTTTATTGAAATATTTTTTGCAGAACTTCCTCGGACAAAAAAAAAAAAAGAATTTATTTGGAGTTTTAAAAATAATTTTTTCAAAGGATTTTATGTAAGGAATACAAGGATTTTGTAGTAACAGTTTTAAGGAATTCCCGCAAAATAAATTGAATGTTTTTATTAAATTTTGATTAGGTCTCCTAGCAACAAACGTGAAATATTACAATTTTCTGTCCAAAATTGAATTTTTAAGAATTTTTTTCCAAGAACATTGTAAGGACTTATGGCGATTTTTATGTATATTTCGCGCTTTTTTGGTCAAAGTGGACTTATTGAGAAAGTCCGCAAAAATCGTGAACTCATTGAGAACATTCAGTACCTTTTGTAAATAATGTACCTTAAATAATGTACCTCTGTCAGCATTCCGTCGGTTACTTTTTAATTTGTTTTAAGAATTATTAAGGCCGGTCCATGCATTTTCTTAAAACTATTTTTCAACGAGAGTTTAGGTACCGGTTCAGTTTTATAAAATTCTTCATAAAATTCCCTTCGACAGCATATTACTTTTCAACTCTATAGGAATTCAGAGTATTTCTATATTTCAACACTTTCAATAGCGGGCAAAACTTCTACAGAAAAAATATGTAACACACCTTAACACCCTGCTGCTACTGATGGCTGGTCACAACATGACCGCTTGTAAATAATTTAATGCAACATAATCGAAACAAACATTTATTTAAGAGCGTTTTTTTTTCTAGATTTGTGTGTTTGTAAATGTTAAATTAACCTTGTGTGATATGTAATTTTTTTTTTGTACATAATTTATGTAAATCTAAAGGAGTGTTTTGTTGTTAAATGTGGGCCCATGATTTTAATCATAAATTTAACATTGGTTATTTTAATGTTTTTAATGGAGAGAAAAAAAATAACAACAAAATGTAACAACAAAAATTCAAAACTTCAGTCTGTGTTCGACTAAAACACCAAGGTCTTTACTTTTTTCTTTTTTTGCAGCAAAACATATTTGTTTAATGTCCATAAACAATTTCATTAAATTAATGGAATAATTTTTATTAACGGGAAATAATTTTGTCTATTTTTTTTTTTTTTTTTGTTAACCACCACATCCGTTTGCCAAATTACCAACGAAAGGAAATCCATTTTTTTGTAGTCATAGGCCTCTTATACGTTGCTGTAATTTTTTGCCATTCATCGCTAAGGTCGGAATTTCCCACCTTAATTTTCGAAGAAAAAAAAAAACAAAAAAAACAACACCACAAATATGTTCAAAAAATTACTTTACATTGTTTTTTGGTTTTAACATTTTGTTTGTTAACTAACTATTCTATAATTGGGTTAAGTTCAACTAAGCCATAGTTTTGAAAACTTGTTGTTGTTTCTTTTCTGTAGGTATTTGGCATTTTTTGAAAAAAAAAATCTAAACTGCAGATATTTGTTAAATGCCACCTCCAAGACACCAAAAAGCCAGCTGCAGATGAAAAAAAAAACACACAACACAAAACAAACAATTCTTGTAAAGTTTACGGTTGCAGAGCTGTACTACGTTAGGTTTAACACACTTCAAATAAAATCGATGATAATCCCATTTTAAGGGTTCTCGGAGTGTGGAAAGCATTTGGATGACCTACTGAGTGTAGGCAAATTTTTTAAAGTTTTGTGTATAGAAGACCTCAATAATATCTCTAAAAATTCTTAAAAAAGATCTTTAAGAGGTCTTTTATGAAAAGAAGCCCCTTTTAGAGGTGTCATGTGTTCAAAAGACTTTTAAAATGACTTCTGTGTCTACAACACCCTAAGGAGCTCTCATGTGTCTAAAAGTTCTTTAGGAGTCTTCTTCTTACAGAAGGTCTCTAAGTAACATTATTTGTCTTTAGGATACTTTTAGGAGGTCTTCTGGGTCTAGAAAACTATCCTGAAGACGTGGGTTATGTGTACAAAGAGACGTCTAAGAGGCCTTTCTGTGTCTAGAAGATCTCTACGAAGTCATCCTAGCCTAGGAGACCTTTAGGAGGTCATCGTAGCCTAGGATACCTTTAGGAGGTTTTCGTAGCCAGAAGACCTCTTGAAGGTTTTCGTAGCCAGAAGATCTCTTAAAGGTCTTCGTCGCCTAGGGAACCTCTTGAATGTCTTCGTCGTCTATAAGACATTAAGAAGGTCTATTGGAGGAGAAGATATTTTCTCTATTGAGGGCCCCAGTAGGCATTCTCCATACAGCAGGTCACTAAGAGGTCTCCTCGACACAAAATTTCTATAGAAAGGCTTGTTAATACCTCTTCGAGGTTTTTTCTATAAGAAGGCCTTTTCATGGTCTTCGCCATATAAAAAGCCTCTACGAGATCTTCGCCTTATGTAAGGCCTCAAAGAGGTCTCAAAGGTCTTCAGTGTCTAGTCTAAGAGACTTAGAGAAGGCTACTTGGAGGTTTTTCCTGTAAAGAAGGCCTCTAGAAGGTCTCTTCTATGTTGGAGGCCTTTTGGAGTTATTCTTTATATAGAAAGTCTCCAACAGGCATTCTCTATACAGAAAGCCTCTCAGATGTCTCCTCTATACAGAAGTTCTCCAGATAAGCTTCTTCAAAAAACTTAGAGGTATTTTCTTCGGCGAGGTCTGCTTCAAAAAAAAAGGCCTCTGCAAAGTATTTTGTTTCTAGAAGATCTCGCTTAGGAGACATCTAGGAGATCATCGTCGTTTGGGAGACCTAGAAAAGGCCTCTTGGACTTATTCTTTATATCGAAGATCTCCAGCAGGAATTATGCATACAGAAGACCTCTAAGAGGTCTCCTCCATACAGAAGTTCTCCAGAAAAGCTTCTTCATACCACGTGAATGTATTTTCAGGAGGTGTTCGCTGTATGGAAGGCTTTTAAAGGTGATACCTTTAGGAGGTCCACGCTATATATAAGGGTCCTACAAGGTCTTTTCTATATAGAAGGCTTCTGCAAGTCCTTCCCTATATAGAAGGCCTCAACAAGATCTTCTCTCTATAGAAGGCCATAAGGTCTTATTTATAGTTTTCTCCATATAGAAGACCTATGGAGGGTCTTCTTTATATAGAACGCCTTTAGGGGGCCTTCTATACAAAAGGCCTCTAGGAAGTCTTTTTTATACAGAAGACGGTCTTCTTTATATAAAAGACCTCTAGGAGATCTTCTCGATATAGAAAACCTCTAGAATGTCTGAAGGGGACTTATTTATATAAAAGACCTCTAGGAAATCTTAGGTAAAAGGTAATCTCTATATAGAAGGTCGGAAGGGATGTTCTCCATAAAAATAACTCCATGAGGTCTGCTATAAACAGATGGCCTCTAGGAGGTCTTCCGCTTATAGAAGGCCTCTAGAATGTCATTTTTATGGAGAAGATATGTAGGAGGTCTTGTCTATATAGAAGGCCTCTAGAGGGTCTTCTCTATATAGACGTCCTCTAAGAGATCTTCTCCACAAAGGGCGCCTCTAGGAGGTCTTATCTATGTAGAATGCTTCTGTGAGGTCTGCTCTACATATTAATTCTCTGGATCGCGTTCCCCCATTAGATGGCCTCGGGATCGTCTTCTCCTCTTATAAGGCCTCTGGGTAGCCTTTCCGAAGCCTCCTCTCCGTACAGAAAGCCTTTAAAGGCCTCTCCGTTTATAAAAAGGCCCCCTCCCGAGGTTATATGTGTGGAAGGCTTCTTTGAGATCCTCTCCCGCATCATACGGAGGTCTTATTTATATAGAAGGCATCTAGGAGATCTTCTCTACAAATAAATCCTCTGGATTGTCTACTCTTCATAGATAAACTCTAGGCCCTCTTCTTCTCTTAGAAAGTCTCTGGGAAGCCTCTCCGAAGTCTTCTCCGTACTAAAAACCTAAATAAGGTCCTCTACGTTTGGAAACCTCTTCCTCTACCGCAGAGATTTCACATGGTCCCCCCTAGGTTGTACATTTCAGTTATCAGAATGGGAAATCTAACTACTGTTTTCAGAAAAAAAAAAGCAAAAAAATTTAACTAAAAATAAATAAAATTTATTTCATTTTAACGAAATACTCCAACTCTACCTGCCCCACGTTTGTTTTTGTGTGTGTATGTGTGTGTGTGCATTGGCATTCCAGTCTCTTGCCTTGTCTGTTTTTTTTTTTTTTTTTTTCTTCTTCTTCTTCTAGTCTATTTTCATTCTAGGATTTTTAGTGAAGCGTTTTATTCACGATTTATGTTACGGTCTCATTGTTGGCTTTGCAACCGAAGATAGTGGAAATTGTGGTATTCCAACACATTCGGACAGACACACATTCATACACACCTCCATTGAAATTGGAGGTTTAGTCAAAAGTTTTTTTTTTAAGTCTGGTTAACATTTAATTTTACTACTGTTTCTGAGTGCAAGCGGTTTTTTTTTTCTGCTGCTTGCAATTTAGGTAGTATTTATTTGTCTGGTTAAGTTGGCAGAATGAGTGACTGCCTGCCCGGCTGGCTGCCTGGCTGGCTGGCTGGTTTGGCTGACTTACAGCCTTACATTATTATTTTCTAGTTTGTGTTGTTTTTGCTTTTTGCCAATTGGATTTTCTTTTTTTCTCGCTTTTCTAGCAAAACAGTGGCAGAGTATATGTCCAACTACTGGCTGGCTGCCTGCCTGCCTGGCTCTCAGAGATTTCACAACAACAATTGCTATGTGTGTCCACATGTGTGTGTATTTGTTTGTTTGCAGGCTGACTTTGCAACACATGAACTATTTGATCAGCTATGCTATAAACAATTCACATTCGCGTTTAACAAACGTTTTTCTTCTGCTGTCGCTGCTACTTCTTCTTCGTCTTCGTCTGCTTTTTTCCTTCAATATTTCAGGTATTCATCATGCCTCCATTCATCCGTCCATCCATCCAGCCAACCATCCATCCAACTCACACTTGCAACAGCAACTACGAACCAGTAGCCGACCGACATTTATGAGTTGTTACATTTCAGTTTTAATATTTACAACAGATCTATGGAACGACTAATGGACGGACGCCTAGTCAGTTGGACACTAAGACGTTATTGCCGTTATTGTTGTTGTAGGGGTATGGTGGTGGTGGTGGTGGTGCTAAGAAACAGGTGCAATTGAATTTGTTGCTAGCAATTAAAGTTCAATTTTATAACGACTTATGATGTCGTTGTGGTTGTTATTGTTGTTTTTGTTATTATTTCGATTCTCCAAATGCTTGAGAGTGTTGGTGTTAAATGAGGTAACATATTTGTTGTTGTTGTTGTTGCTACAACAGTTTAAGCCAAGTATTTGCGCATAATTTTATGGCAGTTTTAAGGAAGCCAACTGTGCAAAGAAACACTTAATAGTTTAACTTGGGATTTAATGTTCGAAACCGAATGAAGTGCAATAAGGAAGTCATTTGTTGGTTTTAAAGAGTTGTTGTATTTGGTTTTTTTTTTTTTTTTTGCTTTTAATTGACATGTAAAGGGCACATGTTCGAAAGAATTGAAAATTTTAGGGTATTTTGACCACATAAATACTTGAAAAGTATCTATACAAAGAACAGATTTTTATGGCCTTCTTAACAAAGCAGGGATGGGTGCCTGATACTCAGACCGTTTTCTAGAAATAAAAACAGTTTTTGAAGAATATTTTTTCAAGGTCTAAAAGAGACGTAGATTTTTTTAAGAATATTTTTAAAGGACCAAAAAAAACACGTGGATTTTTAAAGAATATTTTTTCAAGGACCAGAACAGACGGGGATTTGTTTAAAAATATTTTTCCAAGGACTAAAACAGACGTGGAGATTTCAAAAAATATTTTTTCAAAGACCAAAATATACGTTAATTTTTTTAAATATTTTTTTTTTTCAAAACTTAAAACATGTTGAGTTTTTGAGGAATATTTTTTTAGGGACTAAAACAGACGTGGAGCTTTCACAGAATATTTTTAAGGACTAAAACAGACGTGGAATTTTCGAAGAATTTTTTTTCAAGGACCAAAACAGACATTAATTTTTTAAAAAATATATCTTTCAAGGACAAAAACCGAAGAGAATTTTCTTAAAAATATTTTTTCAAGGACAAAAACCGAAGAGGATTTTCTTAAAAATATTTTTAAGGAATAAAACAGACTTGGATTATTTTAAAGAATATTTTTTCAAGGACCAAAACAGAATTGGATTTTTTTTAAGAATATATTCGATGACGTAAACAAACGTAGATATTTTTAAAGATCAAAAAAACGCGTGGATTTTTTGAAGAATTTTTTTAAGGACCAAAAACACATGGATTTTTAAAGAATATTTTTTCAAGGACCGGAACAGACGGGGATTTGTTTTAAAATATTTTTCCAAGGATTTAAACAAGGACTAAAACAGAGTTCGATTTTTTAAGGAATATACTCGAAAACGAAAACGAACGTAGATTTTTAAAAGAATATTTTTTAGGGCCAAAAACGAGCTAGGATTTTTTAAAGAATATTTTTCCAGAATAAGTTCGAATTGGTCACCTTTGTCACGATTTATGGCCTTCAAACGGTCAATGAAACCATCACACGCTGCCCGAATGAAGCTCTGAGGTATTTTGGCCCATTCCCTGCGAAGCGCTTGTTTGATGTGATCGACACTTTGGTATTTTTTAGTGCCAACCTTGCTTTCCAAAATACTCCAGACACAATAGTCCGACGGATTGGTATCCGGAGATTGTGGTGGCCATTGTGCGCTGGAAATCAAGCGAGGAACCTCATTTTGTATCCATTCTTTGGTGGCGTCTGTTGGAGTCCTGTTGTAATATCCAAGGTCTGCGGCCAAAATGTTTGCAAGCCCAATGGTTTAATACACCCTCCAGAATATTTTCATGACAATACTCGGCATTTATTCTGATGCCACGGTCGATTAATAAGAGCGGAGAACGACCATCGGCTGTTATAGGGGCCCACACCATCACCATGGCCGGCTTGAGTTCTGGTGGCCAACCGAAGGCGCACATTTTTAGGTAATCTCTTAGGCAGGTAAAAACGATCATTTTGTTTGTTTACAAACTGCTGAACAACGAATGTTTTCTCATCGGAGAAAACCAAATTCGGCAGTTCACCACTTTCGGCCAAACGAAGCAACTCTTTTGCTCGTTTGAGTCTATTTTCTTTCTGTTTTAACTTTTTGGAATTTCAATGGCTTTACCCCGAGCTTATTTTTCAATATTTGCCGAATGGAATATTGTGATATGTTCAGCTCACGAGTCATTTTCCACCCACTGCAACGCGGGTTTCGATCAAGTCGCTTCTTTACTTTTCGAACCATTTCTGCTGATGTTGCTGTCGAAATTGAGAATACTTTTCTTTGCTGACTTATAGTAAAATATGATGAAGAATTTTTGTCTTTGACGTCTTTTATCTAAAATTCTGCTTTGCTGGAGATTTTTATTTTTTTTTTTTTAGCCCATGTCCATTGATCTCTAAAAAATATATTTTTTTAATCCACCTAAATTAACTTTTATTTTTTCCTTACTTCGATGACAGTTGCCTGACATCTAGTCATTAAAAAAATATGACCTATTTTTTGAAAAAAAAAAAAAAAAAAACTGTTTGATGGTTGGGTGTTGCGATCAGAAATTCCATTAAAATTTCAATATAAAAAGCTACACTCATACACCCATCCAATAAAAGCCAAAGCCACCATAAAGACGGACTCAATAAATGAAATAGCCATTAATTATGACTTAAAAAATAAAAAATAATTATTGTATCGTGTCTAAAAGGTATAAGAATTGTTTTTGTTGTTGTTGGTGTTTGTTACTATTGATTAATTAAATTTGTTGCTTGAGTGAATTTGGAGCAATGGTGTTTTTTTTACATACCTGGAGAATGTTGAAGATGTTTTTTTTTTTTATTGTTTTGTTTTTACTGAATATTGCTCAAGAATGGGTGGCAAGACAGTGGTTAGTGGGTATTGAAGGAGGACCTGGAAATAAAAAAGTGTTTTTTTTTATTAATGTTATAATAATCTATGGAAAAATATATCAGAAAATATTAAGAGAAATAAAATATTTAAAAAAATATATAAAAAAATCGAATGAAAAATTGAAAAACAGAAAAGACCCGAATAAAATCCACTGTGATGAATTTTGGACTGAAAAGGTATTTACAGAACACCACAGAAGACCTTTTAAAGACCTTCCAAAGGTCTAATATTAAAATATACTAAAGGTCTCCTATAGAGGCCTTACAATCGTCTTCCATGAAGAAATTTGCCGCTTAGAAGGTCTTCATAGAAGTCTTGAAATGGGATTATGCCTGACTACTTTGCAACAACAAAAAAAATATAAAAATGAAAAATTGAAAAACACACACATATTTAGAAGGTCTTCAGAGAAGACCTGAAGAAGGTGCACGGATATGAATTTTGGACTTGAGTCTTTATAGAACATCTTTAGAAGGTAACCGTAGAAGACCTTATAAAGACCTTCCAAATGTCTTTTACTAAAAGATGCTAAAGCTCTCCGTCTGAGACCTTATAAATTTTCTTCCATGAAGTAATTTGACAGATTTTTATAAAAAAATCTTTATAGGGTCTTCATAGCTGACTCTTGGAAGGTTGCCATAAAGGGCCTTCATAAGGTCGTCATAAAAGAAAGAAAAACCGCATATTTGCCCTTTGAACGGTCTTAGCAGAAGAAGAAAACCTTTAGAAATTCTTCATAGAAGACCTCCTAAGGATGATCACAGACGACCACCTAAAGATCTTCACAGAATACCTCGTAAAGGTTTTTACAGAAGTTCTCTGAAAGGTTATCATGGAAAACCTCTGAAAGGTCGTCATAGATGACCTTTGGAACGTCTTAACAGAAGAAGAAAATCCTTAAAAATTGTCTATAGAAGACCTCTAAAATATCTTTACAAACCCCTCTGAAAGATTCTCGTCGAAGACCTCTGAAAGGCCTTCTTTGACAGGTCTTCATTTAAGACATTTATAAGGTCTCCATAGTAGTCCTTTGGAAGGCCTTAATAGAAGAAGAAAGCCTTTAGAAATTGTTCATAGTAGATCTCTTAAAGATCTTCACAGAGACCCCTCAAAGGTTGACGTGGAAGACTTCTGAGAGGTCTTCTTTAACAGGTCTTTATTAAAAACCTTTAGAAGGGCTTGCTTTGGAAGAACTCCATGAATGATTATTTGAAGGTCGTCATAAACGCCCCTTGGAAGGTCTTAATAGAAGAAGAAAAACCTTTAAAAATAGACCATAGAAGACCTCTTAAAGATCTTCACAGAAAACCTCTTAAAGATCTGCACAGAAGACTTCTTTTAGATCTCTCAGAAGGCCTCTAAAATGTCTTCTTGGCCAGGTCTTTATTGGATATATTGAGAAGGTCTTCACAGTAGTCCTTTGGACACAGAAGTCCTTAAGATCTTTACATAAGACTTCTTAAAGGTCTTTACAGAAGTCCTCTGAAAAGCCTTCTTTGACAAGTCTTTTTTAAAGATCTTTAGAAGGAAGATCTTCATAGAAGAAAATCTTTAGAAATTGTTAATGGAAAACCTATGAAAGGTCCTACTAGAAGACCACTTCATGGAATATCTCGTTCTGGAAGACCTCAAACAAAGGTCTTCCAAAGGACCTCTACAAGGTATCCATGGGTCATAAGCGAAATGGACAATATCGGCCTATTCTTTAGGTACCTCCCTCTCTATAAAGGGTCTTAAGAAGAAGCTCTTAACAAAAGAAGAAAATCTTTAGAAATTTTACATAGAAGACCTCTTAATGATCTTCGCAGAAACCTTTGAAAGGTTCTCATGAAGGTTCTTTTTTGATAAGTCTTTATTAAAGATCTTTAGAAGGTCATCATATTAGCCCTGTGGAAGGACTCGATAAATGATTATTTGAAAGTCGTCTTAGACGACCTTAGGAAGGTCTTAATAGAAAAAGAAAAACCTTTAAAAATCAGCCATAGAAGACCTCTTAAAGATCTTGACAGAAGACCTCTGAAAGGTTCTCATGGAAGACCTCTGAAAATTCTTAGGCATTTCTTTATTAAAGACCTTTGGAAGGTCTTCACGGTAGACCTTGGGAAGGGCTCCACAAATGACCAATTGAATATCCTCATAAACGCCTTCGGAAGGTATTAATAGAAGAATAAACCTTTTAGAAATTGTTTATGGTAGACCTCTTCCTGGAAGACCTCAAAAAGGGTCTTCCAAAAGTCCTCTACAAGGTATTCATAGGTCATAAGCGAAATTGACAATATCGGCCTTTTTTTTTTTTTTTTGGCACTTCCCTTTCCATAAAGGTTCATAAGAACGGGTCTTAACAGAGGAAGAAAACCCTTAGAAATTGTCCAAAGACGACCTCTTAAAGATCTTAACAGAAGACCTCTGAAAGGTATTCTTTGACAACGTCCTTCGGAAGACCTTAACAGAAGAAGAAACCCCTTAGAAATTGTCCATATTAGACCTCTCAAAGATCTTCAGAGAAAGGTTCTAGTGGAAGACCTCCGAAAGTTTCCCATGGAAGACCTCTGAAAGGTCTTCTTTGACAGGTCTTCATTAAAGACATTTATAAGGTCTCCAAAGTAGTTCTGAATAGAAGAAGGAAACATTTAGAAATTGTTTATGGAAGACCTCTGAAAGGTCCTCCTGGCAGACCCAAATAAAGGTCTTCTTTAGAACCTCCATAGGGCCCCATAGCAAAGCTCTGTATAGACCTCTAAAAGGTCGAAATTTTGAAAAACTAAAAATAAACAGAATATCGGCGGCTCCAAAAAAAAAAATAAAAGAGAGCCAGAGAAAGGTCTTGGCAAAAATAAATCACAAGACTTAAGCAACTAACTTGATTACATTCAAGCCATGAGAAAATAACAACAATTTGTTACAAGTTGCCTGTTTGTCTATTCTCACATGTTGTTGTTTTTGTTGTCATATATCATCTTATGGTATAATTACCATTAGAGGAGCTTGGCTATGAGAGACAGATAAATATTGAAGGCGTTGGTTTTTATAAAAGACCTTAAGAAGGTCTTCATAGCCGTCCTTTGAACCTCAAAAAAGGTCTTCCAAAGGACCTGCACAATGTCCCCATAGAAGACCACTAATAGTCCGAAATTTTGAAAATATCAACCCGATTTTCTCAAGAAAAACAGGTACCTTGAAAGAGAGAATTTCTTCAAAGAAAAAAAAAAACAAAAGACTTAAGCAACAAACTTGATTACTTTCCTCGTGGCTTGCATAAAGCCAAGAGAAAACAACAACAATTTGTCACAAGTTTCTGATTAGCCTATTCTCACACGTTGTTGTTGTTGTTTTTGTTTTCATAAATCATCGTATGGTATAATCAGCAGTAGAGATTTGCCATGAGAGCTACAAAAATATTTAAGGCGTTGGTGTTTTAGTTTTAGGTGATGTCCCATAAATTATGGTCTTATTATGTGACCAGTTCTAGTATCCGCATTTCTAAATATGAGGATGAGAGAGTGACCGTCTAAACTGACAGCTGACATTATCGAACAACTAAATTATGAGATGAGGCCATCATAAATTTTAGTCTTCATAAAAAATACCTAATAAATTGCAACTTTATGAAATAATTGAAAAATGAAATTATGCTAATGGCTTAATTACGTCTCTTCTCTCTTTGCAGGTAATAAATACCATTTCGGAATACAAATTGAAAAACCGGGTAACTATGCTGCATTGTAACATTCCGGTAGTTTTAGGAAAGGAGAACAACACGCTCTCTCCATTAAATAATAATCAATTACAGCAAATCTTTAACCCAGTTACGGCATGCCACATGGTAGCAGCTTGTTGTGGTCTGGCGATGTCACTTCTTTCACCTGCCGTCATTTGCTTTATTTTTCTCTTTTCTCCAGTTATTTTTCACAACAATTTTATGTATCGCTCTAAAAATATATATTCACAAACAATTCGGTCAATTGACCAAATTCCCATATTTGTCCGAAAAAGATATTGTTCTCCGTTGTTAACAAGTTTCGGACACGCAAATGCATGTCAACGTCGCAAGGTAAGCGAGGAACAATTTGGTTAGACAATCGACAAATAAAAGAGTAAGTGTTTCGAGGAGTACAACTTGATGACCATATTGTTGTTGTTGTTGGTGGTACTTAATTTCTGTGGTAGATGGGGTTTTAAGCTCGAGAAAAAATGTTGGTAATTTGAAAATAGTAAATTTTAAAAAGGACCATAAAAGCTTCTGTATGGTCTCATAGAAGTCCTCTACAGGTTATTCCGTGAAGACTTTTCAAATAAGTCCTGTAGAAAGTAATCGGAGATGAATTTTGGACTTGAAAAGGTCTTCTATGAGAAGACCAGCAGGTCTTCTATGGGAAGACCAACAGGTCTTCTATAGGAAGTCCAGCAGGTCTTCTATAGGAAGACCAACAGGTCTTCTATCGGAAGACCAACAGGTCTTCTATCGGAAGACCTACAGGTCTTCTATAGGAAGACCAACAGGTCTTCTATGGGAAGACCTACAGGTCTTCTATGGGAAGACCTACAGGTCTTCTATGGGAAGACCTACAGGTCTTCTATGGGAAGACCTACAGGTCTTCTATGGGAAGACCTACAGGTCTTCTATGGGAAGACCTACAGGTCTTCTATGGGAAGACCTACAGGTCTTCTATGGGAAGACCTACAGGTCTTCTATAGGAAGACCAACAGGTCTTCTATGGGAAGACCTACAGGTCTTCTATGGGAAGACCTACAGGTCTTCTATGGGAAGACCTACAGGTCTTCTATGGAAAGACCTACAGGTCTTCTATGGGAAGACCTACAGGTCTTCTATGGGAAGACCTACAGGTCTTCTATGGGAAGACCTACAGGTCTTCTATGGGAAGACCTACAGGTCTTCTATGGGAAGACCTACAGGTCTTCTATGGGAAGACCTACAGGTCTTCTAAGGGAAGACCTACAGGTCTTCTATGGGAAGACCTACAGGTCTTCTATAGGAAGACCTCCAGGTCTTTTATGAGAAGACCTCCAGGTCTTTTATGAGAAGACCATCAGGTCTTCTATGAGAAGACCATCAGGTCTTCTATGAGAAGACCATCAGGTCTTCTATGAGAAGACCATCAGGTCTTTAATGAGAAGACCTCCAGGTATTTTATGAGAAGACCTCCAGGTCTTTTATGAGAAGACCTCCAGGTCTTTTATGAGAAGACCTCTTCTATGAGAAGACCCCCAGGTCTATGAGAATACCTCTATGAGAAAACCTCTAAGTCTTCTATTGGAAGACCTCCATGTCTTTTATGAAGACTCTCAGGTCTTCGTGGAACGCCTCTGAGGGGTCTTCTATTAGACGTCTAAAAAACCCTCAAAAGGCCTTTAAAAGCTCCTCCTGAAACTCTTCCAAAAATGTCTTCAGGAGGACCTTTAAAAAATCTCTATGGAAGACCAATGAAAGGTCTACACAGAAAACCTTTAAAGGTCTTCATAGAAAACCTCTAAAGGTCTTCATAGAAGACTTCTATAGGTCTTTAAAAGGACCAGTAAAAGGCATTTATGAAAAACTTCTGAAAGGTCACCCCACAAGACCTCAAAAAGGGATTTCAAAAGGACCACTCACAGTTCTCCCTAGAAATCCTAACTAAAAGGTGCTCACATAAGACCTAACTGAAAGGTCTTCATAGAAGACCTCTAAAATGTCTTCGTTGAAGATCCCAAAAAGACCCCAGACAGGTCTTTAAAGGCACCTTAACAATGCCTCCATGGAAGACTTCTCCAAAGGTCTTCATAGAAGACATTTGCAAGGTCCTTAAGGAAGACCTCTGAAAGGCCTTCATAAAAAAACATCTGTAAGGTCCTCCTGGAAAGGACCTCTAAAAGGTATTCATAGAAGAATTCTAGAATACCCTTAAGAGATCGTGAAGACTTCGTTAAAACTCCTTGAATGTCTTCAAAGATAGCGGAAAAAAGATGACCATTTGAAGATCGACGGAGATGAACTCCAAAATGATTTTTGAGAAAACATTTTGTTTCATAAAATTTTGAGTGTTTTCCCCCAAATTTTTACTCCGTCGATTAAAGACTTGGAGCACACACATACCCCCAAAAACAAGTTGGGAATAGAAATGTAAGCGGCGATTACGTGTCGACTATTAAATGCTATAGATTTTTAAGCCCATTTGTTGTGGATTGCATTCGCTTGGCATAACCTAGTTTAAGCCATGGCTTGATTCCTGGTTTTCTTAGTTGGATTGAATGCCAGTCGAAGTGGCTGGTATCCCATTTCTTAGGCAATTTCAGTTCATTTTCTTCTATCGATTTGCGAAATTCTGCATGGGCAATTATCGGCGACACGAGTTGAATGAAAGCAAAAATAACAACAAAGACATGAGGCAACAGAAGTTTAGAAGAAGAAGAAAATGGAAGAGACACCATCACCCAATGGATTCAAGTAATTGTGTCAGAGTCTGATTTCTTGGCTCCATGCATTTTCTTCCCCAGTTTTTTTTATGTCTTTTTCTCAGATCATTTCGGATTTGGGTTAATGTGCGGATTGCCATGGCATATGGGTGTATGTATGAATGTTTGTATATACGTATGTATGAATGCATGTTGCAAATGTTTACACTCTGTTAATTTGAATGGTTATTGAATATGAAATGTATGAGCGACCATTTGATTGTTACAAGCTCCATATTGTGTTGAAAAGAAAATTCAATTCAAATCATATTCAATTTGTTTTACACTTTGTTCAATAATGTTCAACAGTTCAGCGCTATGTCTTTATTAATTGAAATTAATTTTGAAATTGTAAACAAAAAAGATAAAAGAAAAGAGTTTTTTTCTGGTCCCAAGGTTCATTACCTCTATAGAAAAAAAATCTCAGGTCACCGGGGCAAGTTTTATTCCGTAGATAAAAATCCTCAGGACCCAACGGCTACTTTTTCCCATAGAAAAAATGTTCTAAGGAAGGAATTCCCCTTAGGACACTGAGCCCCAGGACAACTTTTTTCTTAGAAAATATCCTTAAGACACTGAGGCTGCCTTTCTCCTTAGAAAACAAGTTGAAAGGTATCAATCGGTTTCGTCGACAGATATATACCCTCAATCAATGTTCGATTATTTCAATATATTTTCACTTCTGCTATGATTATTCAAATTGTTGGCCCTCTATAGAGTAGGTTCCGAAGGAATGGGCCAATATTTTCCATTTCGTATCGGACCTAAATAAATATGATATGAATATTGCGACGTGCCAGGTTTGGACAATGGATACCGCCTTCACTCTATATGAGATATGTGATAATTTTTAACATTTTTTATGAATGTTTATGAAATGTTAAAATTAAAATGTGCGTGAGGCACCAGGTATTGTTAAGGGCAAAATTACAGAAAAATCGAAAATTTATATGCCATTTTATGCGAAGCCATAAATTACATATTTATATCAGGTTTCTGTTTCAGAGAAATATTTAGATATACTGTAAAAAATTGCTGATTTTTTTATGGCAGATAAAAGTATAGAAAATTATGACCCTTGTCGGTGAACTACCAGAAGATATCTATCATCTTCACAAGTGATCTTGTGTTAGCAAAAATGTTTGTATGTTTGAAATTTGAAGAGACTTGGATGCTTACATCTTGAAGCCAGAAGAAATGATTCGATCTCCACCATTTTTATTGGAATGAAATGGAATCAGCTGTTAATTTCGCGTTTAAAGAGCTGCATGAACATTCAAAATTTTGGCCCCTTGTGGGAAAGGCACCAGAAGGAGTAGACCGATATATCCCACCTTCACAGCATATGTTGTGTTATTAAAAATAATGGGTTGTGTGAAATATAAAGAGAATCGGAAACTTATTTCGGATTCTATAAACGTTTTGGTTATTCAAAACTTTGAACTTCGGATTTTATAAAGGTTTTGGTTATTCAAAACTTTGGCCCTTTGTGGGGGAGGTGCCAGAAGGAATGGTTCGATCTCTACCATCTTTACAAAATATGTTGTGTTAATGGAGGTATTATGATGTGTCAAGTCTGAATGGAATCGGGTCTTAATTTCGCATATTATAAGCTTCATAGATACTCAAAATGTTAATCCTTTGTGGGGGAGGAACCAGAAGGGGTGTACAGATTTAGTCCATCTTCACAGAAGATCGTGTGTTAGTAGAAATAATGGGATGTGTGAAATTTAAAGAGACCCGGATACTTATTTCGGATTTTATAAACATTTGGGTTATTCAAAATTTTGGCTCTTTTGGGGGGAGGTACCAGAAGGAGTAGATCGATATATACCATCTTCACACCAAATCTTCGGTTAATAAAAATCTTGTAAATTGTGTAATTTGAACACAATCGAACATTATTCAAAATGTTGACGCTTTCTGAAGGAGGTACTTAATGGAGTTGACCGATATTGTCCATTTTGGCACCTGACGTAGCACTGATTAGGATTTGCCAAGTTGGAACCAAATCGGATTATCGTCTCTCTTTCTGTGAAGCATTTTTTATTTTATTTATTTATTATTATTTTTTTTTTTTTTTTGGAAATCAAATGTTATTTGCCCTATTTAGCCATATGGATGAGGACATATAAATAATATCAATCTTTTCAGCTCCGTTTGGAGATTATTTTATTTTTTATGATCCCCGAGTACATTCTTCTCTATAGAAAAAAAAAAACCCTTAGATCCTTGAGGCATGTTTTTTCCGTAAAAAAATTCTTCGGATCCTGAGACTACTTTTCTTCATAGAAAAAAAGTTGCCTCAGGTCGCTGAAAAGAAAAAACTTTCTTGAAGAAAAAATTCTCCTCAGGAACCTGAGGACTTGTTTCTATACCAAAAACCCCATAGAAATAACTCTTCTCTGGGAACTAAAGAATTTTCTAAAGAAAAAAAGTCCCTAAGGAAATTATCCAGATTTTATGATAGTCCTCAGGAACCTTAGATTTTTTATGGAAAAAAAGTGTCTCAAGTACATGAGAACAATTATAAAAAGGACAATCTCCTCAGGTCCCCAGGACCTGAAATCCATAGATACTTGGAGCGAAAAGAAATCCTTCGGATCCTGAAACTAATTTTCTCCATAGAAAATTTGCCTCAGCTCCCTGAGGGGGAAAAAAACTCTTCTGAAGAAAAAAATTCTCCCCAAGAAACAGGGGATTTTTTTCTATAAAAAAGACCATACAAAGAACTTTTCTCTGGGAACTAAAGATTTTTCTAAAGAAAAATACCCCCGAGGAAGATTGTCCAGATTTCATGTTAGTCCTCAGGGACTTTTTTATGTATAAAAAAGGACAATCTCCTCAGGTCCCTTAGGAGATATTTTTGAGAACATTTTTCTCTATAGAAAAAATTCTTAGGTCCATGGACAAATTTTTCCCCTTGAAAAAAAATCCTTCGGACCCTGAGACTACTTTTTGCCATAGAAAGAAATTGCCTCAGGTTCCTGAAGAGGAAAAACTCTCAAAGAAGAAATTGGGGAATTGTTTCCAATAAAAAAGCCCATACAAAGAACTCATTTATGGGACGTGAGGAATTTCTATCTGAAGAAAAAAAGTTTTTCTGGTTTTTATGATAGTCCTCTGGGACCATATTTTTTTTACGGAAAAAAATACCTAATGGTCCTAAGAACAATCATAAAGAACAGGACAATCTCTATAGGTCCATGAGGACATTTTGCTTCATTTAAAAAACTTTGTTTTTATTTATTTTTTTTATTTGGCTTATATTTCTTATTTTTCCATCCTTTGGACATTTTTTATGATGTCATATGATATCATATCATTTACATAAAAAAAAACTCTCCTCTGGGACCCGAAGATTTTTTTTTAAGAAAAAAAACTTACTTCAGGTCCTGAGAAGATTTTTCTGATTTTATGATATTTCTCAGCGATCTTATAAATTTATTCAGGAAGGAACGTACCTTAGGGAAAATGTCCGTGAGAAAACTTTTTTGTTGTTATAAAAATATTTTTTTTTAATTTTTTTATTTTTATTTGTTTGTTTTTATTAATATTTTTCCTTTTAAACAAAGCTTATTCCTCCTTCTTTTTCGACATTTTATGATGTTGTTGATGATCATATCATTCCTATATAACAAATATCTATTCTGGAACTTGAAGATATTTTCTTAAGAAAATAAAAGTAGTCACCTCAGGTCTCTGAGGAGATCTTCCTTCCTTTTATGATAATTTTCAGGGACGTTAGACATTTTTTATGGAAAACGTATATTAGGGCCTGAGGAAAATCATAAAAAACAGGACAATTTTCACAGGTCCAAGAGGAGACTTTTTTTGTTTTCTTTATAAATTTTATTGTTTTATTTTTATATTTATTTATATAATTTTTTCATTAGAGGAAAGTATTCCCCTCCCTTCCTTTGCACATCATATCAAATATTATATTATCATGTTATTACCCATGATTGTTATTAATGACCACTTAATGGCATAGCAATTTTTGTATCAGCTCCAAAAAAATCTAAATTTGATCAACTTAACATTTCTTTTTCATATTCGAGGCTGGGTGTATAAAAAAGTCTCCTAAAGAATAAATTCTACCCAGAAACCTAAAGATTATTTTTATGAAAAATCCCACAGAAATAACTTTCCACTGGGACATTTTTCTGAGGAAAATTCTCCTGTGAGGAAATTCTCCTGTTTTCTAAGATTGTCATCCGGGAATTGAGAATATTTTTTTATGGAGACAACTCAGGGACCTGAGGGCAATCATAAATAACAGGACATTTTCCTCAGGTCCATGGGAGGATTATTTTTCTTTATAAAATTTATTTTTTTATTTGGAGAAAAGTATTCCCCTCCCTTCCTCCTTTTGGACACCATAAAGACATGACTGTTAATAATGACAATTTAATGGCATTACGCACCTCAAAAAAAGATAAATTTGATAGTTTACTTTTTTTAATATTTAAGGTTGGGTGAACCAAAGGATTTTTTATGAAAAAATGAAATAACCCTCCTCCGGGACTTTTTTAAAGAAAAAAGTCTCCGCATGTCCTTGAGGAGATTGTCCTGTTGTATAAGATTCTATGGAGACAAAGTACCTTAGGGCCCGTGAGGAGATTCTTTTTTGCCAATAAAAATTATTTTTTTTTACTATTTATATTTTTTATTTGAGGAAAGTATTCCCCTCCCTCCCTTTGGACATTGTATCAAATATTATATTATAATGTCTTCCTGGAACTGAGGAAATTTTTCTATGGAGACAATGTACCTCAGGGTCAGTGTTTTTTTTTTTTTTTTTTTTAAATAAAACTAATTATTTTATTTCTATTTTTCATTTGAGAAAAGTATTCCCCTCCCTCACTTTGGCCATCATATCAAATATCATATATTCATGTTATTACCCATGATTGTTATTAATGGCCACTTAATGGTATTGCAATAAAATAAAAAATAGTAAATTCGATCAAGTTAACTTTTCATTTTCTGGGATAGATGTGGTCCCACACAATTTAACCTTGATCGCAAATGGCTTTTAAATGATAAATTATGATCGATGTAATGTTCGGACGTGCCATAATCAAAGACGAAAAAAATAATTGACTCGAGTCATTAAAAGGAAATAAATGTAGAGGTCAAATGATATCGAAATGGAGGGGACCCCCATAATAATTTGTGGCTATTTTATTGGAAAATTATTGAAGATTTTCGCTTGGAAAAAGACATTTCGGGGCATACAAAGGAAGACAGAAAAAGAAACAGAAAATTTACAATATTTTGTTATACTTTCACTATTGTTTGGTTTGCTTTTTTTTGTTGCTTATTTTGTTTTAAAACTTTTTGTATGCTTTAGTTTTTTTTTTGTTTTCCTTTGTGTACAGCGCCCCACAAAGCAGAGGAGAAGAAGATTAAATTTCATGGCTTGTTAGCATGACTGACCAAAAAATGTAAGGGAAATCAAGAAAAACAACAAACAATTAAAAAAAAAACTAAATCAAAACAGTTAGAAAACGTTTTGGATTGTTTGCAATTGTTTTTGTTGTTGCTGCTGTTGTTTGCCATTAGTAATGCATTTTAAAGCATGAAATTTATTACAAAAACAATTACTACACAATGTAGGATAAGAGCAAAAACAATATAAAATAGAAAAAAATATTAAAACTCTATAAAAATGAGAAAATTGCATTTCCAGACACAGCCTGTCCATGCAGGAGGTTTTTCTCATCTCATTTTCCAATTTTTTTTCTCAATTTCCGAAATGTTTGTTACACTAATTAATGGGCCCCATTTACAATTTGTAATGGAATTTTCGCTTTTGGGTGGAGGAGGTTTTTAATGCAATGCCACCCCCCATCCACATGCCGTGGAAAAACAAAAGACTTAAGACACACACTTGAAATTAAAAAATAATCATGTCTTTGAAAATTCCCTGAAAAACAAAAGACTTAAGACACATACTTGAAATATATATTTTTGCATATCTTTGAAAAGGGCTTTTTATACCCTACGTCACAAGGTGGTCAGGGTATTATGTCTTTGGGCATTTGTTTGTAACAGGCAAAAGGAAACGAGATAGATCCATAGTTCCTTTTGATGATCTGCATAGAATCACATTGTGAGTCGATTTATGCATGTCCGTCCGTCTGTCCCGGCCGTCTGTCCATGTATTTTTGTAAACAAAGTACAGTTCGCATTTATTACCCGATCCAGATGAAATTTTGCACAAATCATTTGTTTGGCCCAAGGACGAACCCTATAGAAATTGGAGATAATCGGTAAAAATTTAGATATAGCTCCCATATACAGCTTCGTCCGATTTGCCTTTTATTGTGCACCAAACGTGTAATATCAGCCCGAATAGTATGGAATTTTGCATATACAACCAAATTAGGCCTGAAAATAAGTATGCCAAATTTGATCGATATCAGTTCAGATATAGCTATAGCTCCCACATATATTGTTCATCCAATTTGTTATTTTAGTCCTCCGCAGCCGTAATATGCACTCTGTAACAACAATATTTGGGGAAATATATCAAATGCAGCTCAGAAATACCTTTGCTAAATTTTATCAAATCAAGATCGGTTCAGATTTGGATACAGCGCGCATATATAACTTCGTCCGATTTACCTTTTATTGTGCACCAAACGTCTAGTATTTGCCCGAATGGGATAAAATTTGACACTTACGACCGAATTGAGTCTAGAAACTAGTATGTCAAATTTCGTAAAGATCGGTTCTGATATAGCTCCCATATATACTGTTCATCCGATTTGTTGTATAAGTTACCCACAGCCGTAATATGCACTCCGTAACAACGATATTTAGGGAAATATATGAAATACAGCTTCGAAATATCTTTGCCAAATTTTAACGAGATCGATTCCGATTTGGATACAGCTCCCATATATATTTTTATCCGATTTCAAATTAATTGTGCACCAAATGGGCAATACAAGTTCGAATTTAAAAGATACAAATACTTCGGAATATTTAGTCCTTTGAACTTTAAATTATAAATATAATTATACCGTGTATGATTGAATTCTCCCATAAAAACTTTTAATTGTTATGCGGAGCTCTACCAAATTAGCGAAGTGGTGTAGGATATCATAAATTCGGCCCGCCCGACTTTAAGACTTTATTTACTGGTTTTCTTGTTGGAATATTGAATTAAGAAAAAAATCATGTTCAAATATATATTTTAACTTCTGTTATGATTATTCAAATTGTTGAGCCTCTATGGAGTGGGTTCTGAAGGAATGGGCCAATATTGTCCATGTCGTAACGGACCTAAATAAATATGATATAAATATTGCGACGTGCCAGATCCCGACTATATAGGTAACTTTCTTCAGATTATATGAGATATGCTATAATTTTTTGAAAATGTTAAAATGTGATTGAGGTACCAGATATTGTCGACCGAAGTATTCCATTTTCATACTTCATCTAATACAGATAAAAATATTGCTATGGACAAAATTACAAAAAAAAATCGAAAATGTATATCCAATTTTAGGCGAAATCATAAATTCCGATAAATGCCATCTTCATTTCAGGTTTCTAGTTGAGAGAAATATTTAGATATAGCAAGTTGCAAAGAATCGCAGAGTTGTTGCACGAAGTTATGACAGATATAAGTAATGAAAATTGTGACCCTTGGTGGGAGAGGTTCCAGAAGGGGTTAGAAGATATATATCATTTTCCCAAAAGATCTTGTGTTATCCAAAAATGTTTGGGGGGGAGGTATCAGAAGTAATGGTCCGATCGATCTTGTACTGATAGAAATATTGCAATGCGCCAAGTTTGAATGGAATCGAACGTTAATTTCGCGTTTTATGAGCTTCATGGATATTCAAAATTTTGACAATTTGTGGGGGAGGTACCAGAAGAAATTGTCCGATCTCTACCATATTTATAACAGAAATTGTGCTGATAGAAATATTGAGATGTACCAAGTCTGAATGGAGTCCGATGTTTATTTCACGTTTTATGAGCTTCATGGATATACAGAACTTTGACCCTTTGCGGGGGAGGTTCCAGAAGAAATTATACGATTTCTACCATTTTTTTTTAACAGATTGTGTGTTAATGGAAATATTGAGATGTGCCAAGTCTGAATGGAATCGAATATTAATTTCGTGTTGTAGAAGCTTCATGGATATTTAAAATGTTGACCTTTTTGTGGGGAGATACTAGAAGTAATGGTCCGATATCTACCTTTATTTATAAAAAACTTTGCCTTAATTGAAATATTGGCATGTGCCAAGTCTGAATGGAATCGGATGTTAATTTCGCGTTTTACGACCTTCATGAATATTCAAAATTGTGACCCTTTGTGGGGGAGGTACCAGAAGGAGTGGTCCTATATATCCCATCTTCACAATAGATCTTGTGTTAGTAGAAGTAATGGAATGTGTGAAATACAAAAAGAATCTGATGCTTATTTCTCGTCTTATGACCTTCATGGATATTCAAAATGTTTACCCTTTGTAGGAGAGGTGCCAGAAGGGGGTTCCGATCTGTACCATATTTATAACAGATCTTGTGCTGACAGAAATATTGATATTGCCAATTCTGAATGGAAGCGGATGTTAATTTCGCAACTTTTGAGCTTCATGGATATTCAAAATTTTGACCCGTTGTGGGGGAGGTACACGAAGTAATGGTCCGATTTCTGCCATATTTATAGGAGATATTGTGCTTTTTTGACCCTTTCGACCCTTTGTGGGGGATGTACCAGAAGGGGTGGAACGATATATTCCATCTTCACACCAGATCTTGGGTTTTTAAATACATTGTGATGTATGTAATTTGAGGACAATCGGACTCTTACATCACATATTATAAGAGTTGTAATTATTCGAAATGTTGACCTTTGTGGTAGAGGTATTTGATGGAGTGGATCGATATTGTCCACTTTCGAAACTGACCCAGTACTGACGCAAATATTAGGATTTGCAAAGTTGAAGCAAAATCTGATTGTCGTTTCCCTTTCTGTGTAGAAAATATATTTTTTCAAATTTCAACCTTTTGTGGGGGAGGTTGCAGAAGGAGTGGACCAATATATTCAATCTTTCCACCAGACCTTGTGTTAATAAAAATATTGGGACGTGTGAAATTTAAAGACGATCGGACTCTTACAACATATTTTATACGAGTTGTAATTATTCAAAATTTTGACCATTTGTGGGGGAGGTATTTGATGAAGTGGACCGATATTGTCCATTTTCGCACCTGACCTAGCACTAATGCAATTATTAGGATTTGTAAAGTTCTGTGTTTCTGTGCAGTAAAATATTTTTTTTTTTTTTTTTTTTTTTTTTGGAAATTTTCGACTTTTTTGTGGGAGGTACCAGAAGGATTGGATTAATATTGCCCATATACGAACTCGATCTAAGTTTGACGATAATATTAGGATGTACCAAGTTTGGACCAAATGGGATACTCCCTTCTAGAGTTATCGTGCGCATCAGCCAGCCAGGGAGACAGACGGGCGGACGGATGGACATCGCTAGATCGACTCCAAATGTCCTGAAACGGATTTGGTGCAAAGAGACCTAGAGTCAAAAACCATTATTTCGATGAGGCATGTTTTGGCCATATCAAATGATATATACCCTCCCTCTGTAGCCATATGGCTGAGGGTATACAAATATTTATTGGAGCAATAGATATACCGAACCAAGTTTGACCAAATGGTAAAATTCGGAGGAATATGAAAAAATCTATTCAATTTGGGTCGATATTACATATATGATGAAGAATAACCGTAAAATCGAATCGAAGATGTATATCGAAGCCGTATAAAAAAACTGAACCGATCTCAATAAAACTTGGCAGAGGTATTTTCGAGCAGTATCTGAAGCCCGGTATCAAATACCATCACTGTGTAGTGTATTTTACGCATGTGAGGGACCTTAGCAGCAAATCGAATGAAACTTATATATGGGAGCTAAGTGGCTAAAGACGACACAACAAAATCCTTTGTCGTAGATCACACTCTACAACCCTATCTTCTATCTTCAATCTCTTCCATCAAACATTCCTTCCTTTTTTACTATTCTTTCTAGGATGAACACAATGGACCTTTAGGTCTCCGAGTGGAGCGGTTAGCAAACGGTAACTGCGCGTACTTTAACCTAACCTAACCTATATATGGAAGCTATAGCTTTGTCTCAAACGATTTTCACCAAAAATTTGAAGCACTTGCTTTTGGGCTGAATTCCGTCGGATGTTGCCAAAATTCAGTCCGTTCGGGCTCATTTGGTGTGCAATGAACTTGATATCGGATAAAAATATATATGGGAGCTATATGCCAATCTGATCCGGTCTCGATATATATATAGAAGCTATAGCTATATCTGAACAGATTTTCACCGAAATGTTAAGCACTTGCTTGTGGGCTGAAATCCGTCGGATGTTGTCAAAATTCAGCCCATTTGGGCTGATGTTAGCCATTTGGTGTACAATGAAACTGATGTCGGAAAAAGGTATATATGGGAGCTATATCCCAATCTGATTCGATCACGATAAAATTTGACAAAGATATTTTTGAGCTCCATATGTTATATGGTATCAAATTCGATCGGATGTACCAAAATTCAGATTATTTGGACTGATATTGGCCATTTGGTGCACAATGAACCCGATATCGGATAAAAGTATATAAGGGAGCTATATCCCAATCTGATCCGATCTCGATAAAATTTGACAGAGGTATTTTTGAGCTCCATATGTTCTCTGGTATTAAATTTGGTTGGATGTACCAAAATGTAGGTCATTTGGACTGATTTTGGTCATTTGGTGCACATTTAACCCCAAATCCGTTGAAGATGTATGGGTGATATATTTGAATTTGAATCAATTCTCAGCAATCTCAATAGGGTTCATCCCTGTGCCAAACAAATATTGTTTGGAAAATTTCATCTGAATCGGATAATAAATTCGACCTGCATTTTTTCACAAAAATACATGAACATACGGAAGGACGGACGGACAGACGGACTGACAGGAATAAATCGAGTCAGAAAGTGATTCTATGAAGATCATTAAAACTAACTATGAGTCTTTCTGGCCTTCTTCTCCATGTTACAAACAAATGCACAAAGACATAATACCCTTACCACCATGTGGTGTAGGTTATAAAAACAAAAGACTTAAGACACATACCTGAAAAAAATATTTCTTTTTTTTTGCCATATCTTTGTAAAGGGCTGTTTTTCTTGTGGGAAAATTGAATTAAGAGAAAAATAATAATAACTTAATTAGTAAAAGCTTCCGGTTTCCCATACCAGCGGCAACAAGTTTCATTGTGCTTTCCATATTTCGAAATTACATTATTTTCTCACATCAATTATTATTGTTGTTTTTGTTTTTCATTATACTGGCCAATTGTCTGCCCTCAATCTCATTAAAAACAGATTAAAACTGTCGCCACAAGTGGATGATGACAGTACAGCCCCTTACCCAATTAGCAGCGAGGCGAAAGTAGCCACATGAGAGCTTAGTGGTCGATTCGGCCAAGAGAGATTTTTTGGAGACTTTTCCCTTTGGAGTATCATCATCTCCACCTTACCTTAAAAAGACATCAAAACTCTGCTCTTAATTCTCCATTTGTGTGGGTGGAAGTGGATACTAATGAGATACATTGAGCTACCCGATTTGCCAAAAGTTTTTTTTTTTTTTTTTTTTTTTTTTTTTGGAGTGGTCATAAATTTCCTGCATGCCCAACAAATGTCATGTTTAACACCCCATAAATCTTCTTCTTTTGGATCATGTGACGTATTTACTTTTTTTTGAAGATGGGTGGTTGGAGAAAAATTAAAATTCATTTGATAAAGTCAACCAAAACGCCAAAGACGAAGCCATAGCCATAAATTTTGCTAATGAACGGCACAATGTTATCTGATCCGATTTGCATGATTACGCATGTTTTTTTTATAAATTTAATTGTATCGAATGTTTAAATCATGTCATTGAAATTTGTATTCGCCCAACAATGGTTTGTGGAAAACGTGTGCCATTTTGTGTGAAGACTTTCAAAAACTAGAGCACTTCTGCAGGTAATATTAATGACTTTTTTTAGGATTAAAATATTATAAATAAAGAGGACAAGTTTCCCCCCTCTTCCACACCTTTGGATATTTTCGGATTAAGATTCCTCGGATTCCTGTGCATTTTAGGTATATCTGGTCTTCGGGTAAATATTTTAAACGGGATCATAGCCAGTTAAAATATTTTAAAAAAATTATTTGTGAAAAAATTCTACTATAGGTCCAAAAACGCCAAGGGTTAAAATCGTACCTAAACGCCAAGAGTTCATATACAGGATGAGATGAAAACTGCAACAAAGACAAATGTCATAATTTTTCCAATTTTTTTTTAAACTTTTATTGAATGAAAAAATGTCGGAAATAGCATCAAATTTTAGAATAAGTTGCGATTTTTTCGAATTTGTCACCTTTGACACGAATCATGGCCTTCAAACGGTCAGCTGAAAATGTCCACCGTCGGTTGGACAACAAGAACTCAAGCGCCGGCCATGGTGATGGTGTGGGCCACCATTACAGCCGATGGTCGCTCTCCGCTCGTATTAATCGACCGTGGCATCAAAATAAATGCCAAATATTATCGCGAAAATATTCTGCAGGTTGTATTAAAGCCTTGGGCACTCAGCATACGCCACCCAATAATGGTTACAAAATGAGATTCCTCGATTCATTTCCAGCCCACAATGGCCACCAAAATCTCTGGATACCAAACCGTTAAACTATTGTGTCTGGAGTATTTTGGAAAGCAAAGTTGGCACTAAAAAATACCAAAATGTCGATCACCTCAAGCAAGCGCTTCGCCGGGAATGGACAAAAATGCCGCAGCAGAGCAATATTCGGGCAGCGTGTGACGGTTTCATTGGCCGCGTGAAGGCCATAATTCGTGCCAAAGCTGGCCAATTCGAACAAATCTAAACTTATTCTAAAATTTGATGCTATTTCCGACATTTTTTGCTTTAACACAATAGAATTTAGAAACAAGTAAAAAACATTAAGTTCGGCCGGGCTAAACTTTTAATACCCTCCACCTTAGGGTAAAAGAAACATTAGAAGAAATGTGACAAAAACCATTAAAGTGCCGAATATCGGGAGGTACCGTTATATGGAGGCTATATCAAATCATGGACCCATGCATGCACTGTTTCGCCACCGGAGCTGGAAGCCATTATGACCAACAAATACCAAATTTCAGACAAATCCGTGAAAAAATATGGCAAAAATCATCTAATTACCGAATATCGGGAGGTACCGTTATATGGGCGCTATACCAAAACGTAGACCTATAATTTCAATGTTTCGCCACACAAACTAGGACCTATTATGACCCACAAATACCAATTTTTAGACAAATCAGTGAAAAAATGTGGCAAAAACCATCAAAATACCGAATATCGGGAGGTACCGTTATATGGGGGCTATACCAAATAATTGACCCATACATGCAATGTTTCGCCACCGGAGCTGGAAGCCATTATGACCAACAAATACCAAATTTCAGACAAATCCGTGAAAAAATGTGACAAAAATCATCAAATTACCGAGTGTCGGGAGGTACCGCTATATGGGGGCTATACCACAACGTGGACCTATACATGCAATGTTTCGCCACACGCTCAGGGACCCGTTATGACCTACAAATACCAATTTTCAGACTAATCCGTGAAAAAATGTGGCATAAATCATCAAAATACCGAATATCGGGAGGTACCGTTATATGGGGACTATACCAGAACGTGGACCGATATATCTCATTTTCAATACCAACCATCCTAGACACAATGCAAATTGCTCTGGTAAATTTTGGCGCTCTACGTCAAATAATGTGGGCTATATCGTGATTTCAACAGACAGACAGACAGAAGGACAGACAGACGGACAGACAGACAGACAAACAGACAGAAGGACAGACAGACAGACGGACGGACAACAGACGGGCATCGTTAAATCGACTAAGAATTTTATGCTAATTATGAATATATATACTTTATGGGGTCTAAGACGAATATTTAAGGATGTTACAAACGGAATGACAAAGTTAATATACCCTCCTTTCCAAGGTGAAGGGCATAAAAATATATATAAATTATGGCGTTTGACTTTGTTGCAGTTTCTTTTTTTATTTCACCCTGCTTTACTCGTATTTTTATCTGAAGACGCTAAATACAGTATTTTTTGCTTACCTGCACAATCAAAAATTGCACGACATCTTGTGCAGCAATGCCCAAAATGCAGGTAACTTTCTTTGCATTTATCTGCACAATGAATCAGGTATCTTTAATTTTACTTACGTGCACAAAAAGTGCAGGTATCTTTAATTTTCTATTCGTGCACAACAAAGCAGCAATCTTTATTTTACTTACGTACGTGTAATAGCCAGCCAAAATCAATGGGGAATCTTTTAAAGTTTATAATACATTTATTAAGTGGTTTAATTATATTAAACACAACAATTTAACATAAAATAAATAATTCATAATTCTCATGAATTGTCTAGGCAAGCAATGCTCACCATTAGCGTCATCGAAACTTCAAACAAAATAGTGTTCTCTTTTAGCTCATCAAAAGTAGTTAAGCAATGGATAGACAAACTCAGAGAGACAAATTCACAACATATGTGTTTGAGCATCAGTGGTGTTTTATCCAGCATAACCATCTTTTAGTGTGGGAGAGGAAGCGAGAATATGTTTTTAATGCATGCTCTTTTCTTGTGTTGTTATTGTTTTTGCGAATACAAAAACAAAAATGAAGTGGTAGTTTTTAGTGTCTTCTTTGAGTTTGCAAAAAATTTTCTTGTGCAGATAAATACAACTTTTATAACCAAATTAAAAAAAAAAAAAATACCAAATTTTCGAGGCAGGAATGTCCAATGTGCAGCTATCGATTGGGCACTTAAATACAATTCAAATAAAGGGATTCAGAAAAAAATGGCATAAAAAAAGTTTTTTGGTCTGCAAAGGCCAATGCGAAGCTAATGTTGATGCAGGTAAATAGAAACCACTGTACCTAAAAATTAACGGGTTCCAAGGAATCTGATTTCCAAAAACTCCAAAAGTGTGGAAATGGGGGGGAAATTTCCCCCTCTATTTAGGATAATTTGCGATATAAACTTTCAAAACGTCGATACACGTGTCTTCTTTTCTTCGCTCTACTCTCATAATCTTCTGGATTTTCCCCATAACGATTTTTTGTGTTGCACAGTGTAATATTTAATAGGGATTGCAATGCAATAATCGTGGATTTTTTTTTTTTTTTTTTGACAATTTATTTAAAGACTATCTTGTGTCATTTTCTTAAATTATCCCCCCCCCCCTCTTCGAAAATCGTTTTAGTCCGTCACTGTGAGATACCAATCTGATGACACCTTAATTATACATATTTGTTTCTTTTTTCGTTTTTTTTTTTTTTCTTCCAACAACACATGTTGTACGCGGCGAACATTTAGGTTTACATTTGCCTGCCATGAAAGACAGCAGGCACACACACACCACAATTTGATAGGCCACCTAACACTTTTTGGCTTCTTCAAGTAAAAATCTACAAAAAAAAAGAAAAAAAAACAACAACTAAAAATAAAAAAATAAATAATTATATTTCTCTGCTAAGTGACCAGCAACATGCGTTTCAGTTGGCAGGCATTGTTTTCAAGTTGTCGGCTTGTCTGTCACTTTTGTGCATTTCTTGAAGAGAAAAAAAAAATAAAAACAAACGTTAGGCTGTTGATTATTGCCCCGGCTTACAAATGTTTTTTGTCTTTGGATTGAGAGTGAATAAGCGTTCAGTAACTTAAGATTTTCATTCATCCGCTTAGTGGCAATGGCTGCTGGTGTTGTTGTTGCAATTGTTAGAGATACAACGACTTTACTTACAGCTGCCATACCCATTGAACCCCCCCGGGCAAGGTTAACTGGAATTGTGGGTAATTTTCTCTTTTTTTTTTTTGTTGTGTTTTTTTTTTCTTCTTTGATTACTTTTAGATTTCTAGAGGGGGCTGGCTACGATTTCAGATAAGCGTTTTTTGTTAATAACATAAATTTATATAAATTGATCTCGATTTTATTTCTATAAAAATCTCTAAACTTTATTGTAATTGTTTGCTTTTTTGGGATATGTGGACAGTTTGAGGGACAAGTTTCGATTTTTTTTTCTTTGTAAAAACACCATTGATATCTGGGAAAGCAGACAGTGGCTCATGTGACAGTAGCATTCCATTGTAATTGGCATAATTCCAAGACGACATAAATCACTTTCACTGCGGATTAGCAGCAATGAATGAGTCGCTGAATGAATACTGTCAATGGGTAAGCACTTTGGAACCGGTCCAATTACGTTACGAATAGCCATAGGCTGTAATATTTACGCTTTGGAAGGGAAAGAGGGAAGGAGGGGAAGGCAGGGTGACAGGGAAGGGGAAATATAGTACCAATAAATGAAATAAGTTATTACTTTTCCGCAATTTGGATATTTGCAGGATATTTTATGTAATAGATTTTAAAAGCTCTACCAATTCAAAACTCCTGTATTTTTTAAAGAATTTTTTTAAAAGGACTTTCAAAGCACGAATCTTTGAACTTCAAAAAGGACTTCCACAACTAAGGATAAAAAAATTAAAGCTAAAATCTTGTATTTTTAAAGGATTTTTCAAAAGGACTTTTAAAGCAAGAATCGTGGAATTTTGTAAAAGGGACTTCAAAGGCAAGATTCGGAATTTTTTTCAAGGATATTTTAAAAGGTCTTAAAGCAAAAATCTTTTAAAGGACATCCAAAACAAGTATCGTGAATACTTTAAGAGTACTTTCAAAGTTTTGTGGATTTTTTTAAAGAATTTCTTTAAAGAATTTAAAAAGGACAAGGACAGTCGTGAATTTAAAAAAAAAACAATTTAAAGAGGTCTTTCAAAGCAAAAGACGTGGGTTTTTTAAACGGACTTTTAAAAGGACTTTCAAAGCAGGAATCATGGACTTTTTCAACATTTTTTTAAAAGTCTTTCAAAGCAGAGACGTGGATTTTTTAAAAAAAAACTTCCAAAGCATGCTTCGGGGTTTTTTTTCAGGAATTTTTTAAAAAGACTTAACGTAAAACACTTTGATCTGTTTAAGTAATTTAATTAAGGGCATTCAAATCAAGTGTCGTAAATTTTTTAAGAGTACCTTTAAAGTAAATGTCGTGCATATTTTAAAGATTTTTTTTTAAAAGTACTTTGAATGAATAGCCTTGCAATTTTTAAAGATTTTTTTAAAAGGTCTTTCAAAGCAACACACTTTGATTCTTTAAAGATTTTTTCAAAAAGATTTTCCAAGCCAAAATCCTAGATTTTTAAATAATTTTTTTCAAAGCAATAGTCGTGGATTTTTTATAGAATTTTTAAAAAGGACTTTCAAAGGAAGAAGAAAGGAAGAAGAAAGAATTTTTAAAATGGTTGATTTCTAAAGGAATTTTTTAAAGTATTATTTAAAAGGGCATTAAAAAGAAGAATTCTGGATTTATTAAAGGACTTTCAAAGGAAGAAAAATGAATTTAAAAGAATATTTTTAAAGGACATCCGAAGGAAAATTCTTGGATTTAAAAATTAAGAAGATTTTCAAGACAAAAATCGTGGATTTTCAAAGGACTTTCAAAGCAAGAATCGAGGGTTTTCTTTCAATTTTTTTGCAAGACTTTCACAATTTGGGAATTTTTTTTTAAAGGAATTCTGAAGAATCCTGTTCTTTAAGGTATTATTCAAAAGAACAATAAAAAAAGATCCTGAATTTTTGAAAATAAGGTAAAAATAAGAATCCTGGATTTTTTAAAATGACTTTCAAAGCAAAAATCTAGGATTATTCAAAGAACCCTGAAAGTAAGAATACTGGATTTTTTTTAAAGATTTTTTATTTTTTTTAAGGATTTTTGAAGCATGAATCGTGGATATTTTAAAGAATTTTTTTTAAAGGACTTTCAGAGCAAGAAGCTTTGATTTTTTTTACGATTTTTTTTAAAAGGACATCCAATTCTTATTTTCTAATTCTTTTTTATTCAAAGCAAGAAACGTGGATTTTTTAAAGATTCTTTTTAAAGGACTTTCAAAGCAAGAATTGTGTATTTTTTAAACATTCCATTTCAAGGACTTTTCTAAGGACTTTTTCAAAAGTACAGCAAGAAACAAAAATCAAGGATTTTTTAAAAATTCTGTTTCAAAGTCTTTTCTAAGGACTTTTTCAAAAGGACAGTAAGAAGCAAAATTCTTTTTTTTTATTCTTTTTCAAGGAATTTTTCAAAAGGACAGCAAGAAGCAAAAATCTAAGATTTTTTAAATATTTTTAAAAAGTACTTTCGAAGCAAGAATCGTAATTTTTTTACAGATTTTTTAAAAAGGACTTTCAAAAGCAAAATTTGAATATTTTTAAGGAAATTTTAAAGGGACTATTCTAAGGATTTTTCAAAAGAACAGCAAGAGTAGAGGATTATCAAAGATTTTTTTAAAAGGACAGCGAGAGTCGAGTATTTTTTAAAGATATTTGAAAGGACTTTCAAAGCACGAATCGTGGATTTTTTAGGTTTTTTTAAGTAGTAGTTTTTAAAGGATTGAGGATTTTTTAAAGATTTTCCAAGAAAGAATTTTTAACGTATTTTTTAAAAAGGATTGAGAATTTTTTCAAAGATTTCTAAAAAGGACATTCAAATCAAGAATAATGGATCTTTTAGAGAATTCAAAAAAAGGACATTCAAAGCAAAAATCGTGGATTTTTTAAATAATTTTTAGACGGACTTTTCTAAGGATTTTTCAAAAGGACAACAAGACACAAAAATGGACAATTTTTGAAGATTTTCCTTTTTTCTTTTTTTTTTTCAAGTAACGAATCGATAATTTTTTAAGATTTTTTAAAGGACTTACAAAGCAAAAATCGTGGATTTTTTAAAGGACATTTCTACGTATTTTTCAAAAGGACAGCAAGAAACAAGATTCGAAGATTATTTAAAAGGATTTCTTTAAGATTTTTTTAAAACGAATTTCAAAGCAAAAATTAATGTTTTTTTTAAGATTTTTTTAAAGGACTTTCAAAGCAAAAATCGATTTTTTTATTTTTTTAAAAGAAATTCCTAAGCAAAAATCTTGCATTTTTTAAGATATTTTTTAAAGGGAATTTCAAAGCAAAAATCGTGGATATTTTAAATGTTTGTTTAAAAGGACTTTTTAAGGATTTTTTCGAAAGAACAACAGGAAGCTAGAATCGAGGATTTTAAAAGATTTTTTTAATGGACTTTCAAGGCCAAAATAGCGAATTTAAAAAAAAATCCTGAATTCCTCCAATAAATTAAAGGGAGTTCCAAAGAAAATGGAGTTTTAAAGACATTTTTTCAAAGCAAGATTTGAGGATTATTTCAAAATCATTTCAAAACAACAAACGTGGATTTTTAAAGGACTTTTTACAGAATTTTTCAATGTTTTCTGTGAGTTTCGATGAACTTTCCCTTATTCTTTAATAAGTTGATCGAAGTTTTCAAAAAAAACTCCACAATTTTTATTTCATTTATTTATTTTATCCTTTTTTTTTTTTTTTTTTTGAATAATTCAGGAAAAATTCCTTGCGAAATTCCTGCTAAACAACTATCATACATTTTGTAAATAAATCTTCGAAGGACATTCAAATTATCATAGATCTTTTAAAATGATCTGCGAAAGCAAAAATTTTGAATTTAGAAAAAAATGAAATGGCTTTTAAAACATTATTCGCGGATTTTTCAATTTTTTTAATAATTTTCATAAAAACCAAACAATTTTCAAGGATCTTCAATATAATAATAATTCAAGGACTTTCTTTTTCTTTCAATATAATCCTTAAAATTTTTTGAATTTAGAAAAAAATGAAATGGCTTTTAAAACATTAATCGCGGATTTTTCATTTTTTTTTAATAATTTTCATAAAAACCAAACTATTTTCAAGGATCTTCAATGTAATAATAATTCAAGGACTTTCTTTTTCTTTCAATATAATCCTTAAAATCCCACAGATTTCCAAAAAAATATTAATAACTTCCAACAATTTTAGTCCAACCTAAATGTAATGCCATGAAATCAAAAGACTTAAGACACAAGCACTCATAGGCCACAGCAACGCTACTGGCTACCACAGAACAAACAACAAAAATTGCTACCCACAAAAATAACAAAAAACAAAACTTGAAGAGTTTGACAATGACTAATTCTCGTTAATGTTTACATTTGTTGTTGTTATTATTATTACTGTTGTTTTTGTACACTTAAGTAAACTTCAACTGCATCACTATGGACCTGAGGATAGTTACTCGCTGGCCGCTCTGGCAATAGCCAAACATTGTTGGGCTTTGCATTACAGCGTTGATTTTCTATGTTTTCTCGCTTGGCTAAAGTAGACAAAACAACAAAACAAAATATGTTTTGTTGCACCTGTTGTCTGTGTTTGTTTTTTTTTTTGCGATCGTGAAATGCTTTTGTCAAAGCGAAAGGCAAATTTGAACGGTCTCACCCCACTTCACATTCAATGTTTATTTTTGTTGGTGTTGTTGTTGTTGCTGTAGTTTGCACACAAGTGCGAAATCATGTTACAAAGTCAAGTTTATGCAAATTATAATTTATTTGTTGTTGTTGTTGTTACAAGTGCTAAAGCAAAGAAAATGCTACTCTGCAACGGTGTTGTCTTTCAGAAATGAAATGAATGTGTCTTAATCAGCCGAAGGGGATAAAATCAGTATTTGATTGATATCTGCATTGCAGTTTTTTTTTTTTTGGAATGAACTTTCATTTTGTTGTACTTCACCGTTCGATTTGATACATCATTAAACTTTTTTGTAAGAGAATATAATAAGTTTAGGTTAATTACTGTGACAAAAAAAAACTGATTAAAAATCAGGACTTTTAAGGACTTTCACAAAAATAATCGCGGGATTTCTTTTAGATTTTTTAAAGACTATAAAAAATAATATTCGATATAATAATATAAAATTTGTTTAAGGAATTTTCCAAACGCCACCGGAGCAATTAAAGAACTGTTCAAAGGACCATAAAGCCTATAATCCTTTACACAAAACGCATTTTTAAAAAAAGGAAAGGATGGAATTTGTTTAAAGGACTATCAGGACAATAAACGGGGATTTTTTATAGAACTCTTTCCAAATATAAAAGGGGAGTTTTTTGCAAGACCTTTAAAGACAATGAACTTGGATATTTCCAATTTTTGTTTTGGATGGGCTGTCTAGGCAAAAATCCTAGATTTTCCAAAATGGATCATCTATGTGAAGAATTTTTATAGGACTACAAGAGCACCAAACCAGGAAATAAACCTTATTTTTTAGAATTTTTTCCATGTACTCTATGGGAATTCTTGAGGATTCTTTCCAAGGTCTCCAGTTGGGTTTTAATATTTTTTTTCAAGGACTAAAAGTGCATTTTTTAGATTTTTTCGGAAGCTTCATTTTTTGACCAATCGGCATTTTGATATCTCTTTCCAAGGGACATAAATATTTCAATCGTGGATTTTTTTAAACACCAATAAAACAATAATAGCGTTTTTTTTTTTTTTTTTTTTTTTTTTTTTTTGATCTTTTCCAAGGAAACCCATGGATTTTTCCGGGGACTAAGATCGAACTTAATATGAATTTTTAAGTTTTTTTTTTTTTTTGCAAAAGCTTTACACGAGTTCTTTGCGATTTTTTTCAATGACTTCAGGTGGGGTTTAAGATTTTTTTTCAAGGACTAAAAGTGATTTTTTAGATATCCTTAAAGTTATATGAGTATTCCCTTTCAAGTTTTTTTTTTCAATAACAGTTTTTATGCAACCGTCGAGCTTTTGAAGATCTCTTTCCACGGGCCATAAATGTTTCAAGGATCAGCAAAGGATTAACTGTGGATTTTTTAAGATTTTTTCCAAGGAAAACCCGTGGATTTTTAGGAGGACCAAAAATTTAATTTTGTAAGATTCTTTCCAAGGAACAAGAGTAATTTTCTTAAAGATTTGCTCAAGAATTTTTTCCAAGCAACATTTGTGAATCTTTCGAAGAGTAATAGTCATGATTTTTTTAAAGGACAATCAAAGTAAAAATATAAGATTTTTCTTATTTTTTTTTTCATGGACTACTCAGGTAATAAGTATTGAGCATTTTTCCCAAGCTTTCAAACTGGATTTTTTAGAATTTTTTCGAAGGACTTGTCTTGATTTTTTAGGTTTTTTTCCTTTTATTTTCCTTATGCTATATCAAGATCTAAGATTAACGATTTTTTTCCAAGGACTAAACGTGGATTTTATAAACATTTTGCCCCAAAGAACCCCTAGCCACAAGGGGCTGTATATCATGATATAATCTGGCTAATCGAAATAACGGTATTAGATTTTCTTTGGACAAAATCCGTTTCAGGACATTTGAAATCAATTTAGGGGTATCCGTCCGACTGACTAGCTGGATGGTGTGTATTCGATTTGGTTCAAGGATTAAAAATATTTTTTTTTTTCAAGGACTAAATGTTTGCTTTAATTTTAATTTCTATTTTTTTTTTAATTTTCTCGAAGAAGAAGATCATGCATTTTGGAAATGCTTTTGCCAAGGGCTAAGCCTGTGGATTTTTTAATGATTTTTAAGGAAGACCAAATAAGATTTTTTTTCAAGGACTAAACTACTCAAAAAAATTTTCAGGGATTAAACTTGTAGAATTTTCACTGATTTTTAGGTGGTCTAAACGAGTGGTTTTTAAGATATTTTTTTCATTATTTCAAGGACTAAATGTGGATTTTTTGCTATGATTTTTTAAAAGGTCTTTTGCAAGGACGAAACTTGGATTTTTTCTGAGGACCAAACATGTTTTTTTAAAAGATTTTTTTTTTTTTTTTGGAGACTCAAGGTTTTTTATGATTTTTTCAAGGAATAAAGGATTTTTTAATGATTTTTTAAAGAGGACTAAATGAGTATTTTCGATTTATCTTTTTCAATTATTTTAAAGGCTAAATGTGTTTTTCTTTGGTATTATTTTTTTAAGATTTTGTCTAATTGTTTTTAAAAGGACGCCAAGTGAATTCTTTAGAGATTATTTTCGATTTTCTTTCGGAGACTCAAGGTCGATTTTTTTTAATTTTTTATTCGAATTTTGAATTTTTTTTAATTTATTATGAATTTTTTTGAGCTTTTCCCTAGTACTAAGCTTGTGGGTTTTTTAAGATTTTTTGGAAGGACTAAAGACTTAGCTTGTGGAATATTATCCAAGGTTTTTGAAAAGGCCTTTTCCAAGGACGAAACATGTTTTTTTAAGATTCTTCTCGATATTTTTTCGACTTAAGACTCAAGGTGGATTTTTTTTAAATATTTTAATTTTTTGATTATTTTATAGATTCTTTACGATTTTTTCAGCGAATTTTTGTACATTTTTTTAAATTTTTTCAAAAATTAACCATGAATTCTTTAAAGATTTTCCCTAGGACTAAGCATGTGGATTTAACTACTTTTCAAAGACTAAACTTGTGGATTTTTTAATAAATTTAGGAGGTCTAAACGAGTATTTTGAAAAATATATTTTACAATTATTTTAAGAACTTAATGCCTGTATTTGTTATGATTTTTTAAGATATTATCCTAGGAGTTTTAAAATTTTTTTGGCAAGGACCAAATGTGGATTTTTTTAGGATTATCTTCGATTTTTTCGAAAGGTTTTAGTTGATTTTCTAAAATCTTTTTTTAATTTTTTTACTGAAAAACTGATCATGGATTTTTTGAAAGCTTCTCCCAAGGAATTTTAACAATTCAAAGCTTAAACGTGGATTTGTATAGGATTTTTTCAATGACTTTCAACGAACGAAGGTTGCAGTAGCTTATGAACCTAAAGAATATTTTAATGCTACTAAAGATTAAAACAAAGTCCTGCCATCTGTAGTCTACTTGTGGAAGGTCTTCTATGAGCAGAAAATGTGTTGAATTTGTTTATCGGTGCAGTAGTTTCGGGGAGTCATCTATCCGGAGTATTCTTTTGAAAAAATAATTCTTACAAATTTTGTGGAAAGGTATCAATTTTCTTAGATTTTTTAAATTGGATATCTGTAAGTTTTTTTTTTTTTTTTTTTTTGACATAATGCCCCCATCCATTTTTAGTAATTACATAAATTGCAGACATATGCCAATTCCCATTCATAAATTATTTCCGTCATCAAATTTGTTTTCAAAAGCGACAATTTAAATTACAAAACATTTTCGTTATGAAATGTATTTTTTTCCAACAGGATATGAGGGACAACATGGTGTGGTGGTATGGTGGGCAAATCTAGTAATTAAAACGTGAATCTATTGAATTATGGCAGGAAGTTAATCGGAAGTAAATTACAAAGTTTCACGACATGCATTTTTTTGAATTTAAATATTTAATGGCACCCAGTTTTAAATGGACAAAAAAAACAAAAAAATGGGAATGCCCAGATGTGGCCCCAATAAATTTTAGCATATTTATGAGCATTACAATCACATCTGAGGGTAGGATGTAATTTTTTGGCACCAAAGAAGTTTAGCATTCAATAAAAAGAATTTTGTATTTTTTTTAGAAAATTTGTGAAGCTTTATAATTTGTCCCCACATATTTTACTGCAGTCTGTGAAAAAAATTACTAAACTTTAAAATTTCTTTAAAAAAAATTTCCAATATAATTTTATGGATATTTTCATAATATTCTCTCGTAAACTTCATTTTATGGAAACTTCTTTGCTTTTCCATGGTTGATTTGGAAAAAAGTATACATCATCAAAACAAGTTTGTTGCCTAAGTCTTTTGTTTTGTCATTCAGGTTTCCATTTCTTTTTTTCTTTTCTTCTCTTCATTTTATAAAGCCTAAAATTAACATCATTTTATTATGTCCATCCACACACTTTTACCCGACAATTTAATTGTCACAATAGCATTTTTGCAACGTAGAAAAAAAAATTCCATATCAAGTTTTCAACTCTGGAGATATTGTTTCTTGATTGGCTATGCTTTCTTCGCCGGATAACTTAATTAAAAAATAAAAAAAAAGAAACTATTGCAATAAAAAAACAATGTAGATGTAATCACCGATTAAAATAAAAATGCAAAACTATTTCGTGTGGACGGATCAATGTCCTCAGATGGAATGTTTAATTGTTGTCTGTTGTCGGAGAGACTATGACAATAGCAGCAACTAGAAAACATGTCATTGGACAAGATGTCAATGTCAGGATATATGTATATGTATGATGAAATGGAAAATGCAAATTGTCCATTAATCATAATCGACTGGAAAATTAAGCAATCAGCTTGGCATTCAAGAGTAATGACATGGACGTTTAGAAGAAAATTAGAAAAAATCGAAAAAGTTAGTCCAGGAAAGGTATTTAAAGGTCAGGCCACTCCTTGCAAGAAGAAAGCCAAACCTAAAAGTGCCTGGTTCATAAACAAAAATTACACCGAGAGTTTATAAATTGAGGTGGACATTTTCATTTTATTTACTTATTTATTTATTGATTTATTTATTTTTTTTTTTTTTTTGTGAAAAATTTTCCGAATATTGTTAAAAAAAGGTATGGAGATTGATTTTTTTTTTGCATTGAGAAGCATAGAAATTCGAGTAAATCTACGTTTGCATAAAATTCGATTTCAAAGTCTTTTTAATGCATTTTTTACGCAATGGAACTGAATTTGTAATAGCTAGGCTTATTCTTAAAAATATTTTACTAAATTGTTATCTTTGATATACTTGACAAATTTCGAATTGAAATTTTCATTTTTTCTGAATCATTTCTCTATTCGCAATTCGCATCACGTGCCAAAGTTATTTCTCATTAATGTCAGACTTATGGCATTAATTGTCACCGCACTCAACTTTCTTGCAACCATTCATTCATGGTATTGTCTTGGCAAATGTTTAAGAAAAAACCATAATAAATTGTCTAGAATATTTGCACATATCTGCAATTAATGGTCATGATAATGGACAGAGGCCATGCATTTTAATGTGAAATGAAAAATGATTGAAAATCAATTGTTTATAGAAAAAAAAGTATTTTCTCTTTGAGAAATCTAAAAATAAAATAAAAAAGAAAAAAATTCACACAAATGAAAAGTTTGAATAAAAGATGTTAAACATTAAATTTGGATTCGAAAGAGAACAAGTTATAAAGCAGTAAGTTCAGCCGGGCCGAACTTTGAATACGCTCCACCATTTGGAACTAACTTGGAAATTTTCAAAAAATAAATTCCTTAAAAAATTCTGTTAAAATTTTGAAAATACCGAAAAAGGCCTTGTTTGTCATAAGCCTTTACCATATTCAAATTCGGAACTTGAAATAAACGGTGAATAATGTAGCTAAAATCGTACGTAATTTGAAACAATTCCGGTAAATAATGAAGCTAAAATCATCAAAATACCGAATATCGGGAGGTACCGTTATATGGGGCTATACGAAGACGTGGACCTGCACAGACAATTTTCTGCCTTAGGCTTAAGTATCCATTTTGAACTTCAAATACCAAATTTGAAACAATTCCGGTAAATAATGTCGCTAAAATCATCAAAATACCGAATATCGGGAGGTACAGTTATGTGGGGGCTATATGAAAACGTGAGCCTACATGGCCCATTTACGAACTTAACCTGCCTACTGGAAAAATAAACACGTGTGCAAAATTTTAGCCTTCTATCTCAATTCCTTCGAAAGATATCGTGATTACAACAGACAGACGGACAGACAGACAGACAAACGAACAGACAGACAGGCATGGCTAAATCTACTTAGAATTTTACGCTGATCAAGAATATGTATACTTTGTTGGGTCTGACATGAGTATTTCGAGGAGTTACAAACGGAATGACAAAATTAATATACCCTCCATAGTATGGTGGAGGGTATAAAAATTATCGAACAAAAGAAAAACCTTAAAGTTGACCAGATCTTCTTTAGATATAAAAAGATGGTCTGAGACAGATAGAAATCCTTTTCAGGCTTTCAAGAGATCTTTTAAGGGTTGAATACGATTCCCACGACTTCAATAGATAGGAGACATTCACAGGTCTTCTGTATGTAGAATCCACAGAACCTTTATATAATGAAGACCCTTTGCAAGTCTTCTACCGGTAAAATAGCTTCGACAGGTCTTCTATAGATGCGATTCTTACCACAAATTTCCTATACACAGAATATCATCGAGGGGGTCTACTACAGATAAAATATTATCCAAATACGTTCCACAGGTCTTCTTTGAAAAACCTTCCACAGATCTTGTGAAAATAGAAGACCTTTCGGAAATATTAAAGTTGACCAGATCTCCTTTAGATATAAAAAGAGTGTCTGCCACAGATAGAAGTCCTTTTTCAGGCTTTCTACAGATCTTTTAAAGGTTGAATACCATTCCCACGACTTCAGTAGATAGGAGACATTCGCAGGACTCCTTTATGTCGATATCATAGATTTTTTATGTAAAGAAGACCTCTGCAAGTCTTCTACAGATAAAGTAGCCTCGACAGGTCTTTTATAGATGCGATTCTTACCACAAATTTTCTATACACAGAATATCATCGAGCGGTCTAATACAGATAAAATACTATCCAAATACGTTCCACTGGTCTTCTTTGGAAAAACACCTTACACAGATCTTATAAAAATAGAAGACCTTTTCGAAATATTAAAGTTGGCCAGATCTCCTTCAGATATAAGAAGATGATCTGCCACAGATGTAAGCCCTTTTTCAGGCTTTCAACAGATCTTTTAAAGGTTTTATACGATTTCCACAACTTCGATAGATAGGAGACATTCGCAGGACTTCTGTATGTCGAATGCACAAATTTTATTATATAAAGAAGACCCTCTGCAAATCTTCTACAAGAAAAAATAGCTCCCGCAGTTCTTCCATAGATAATATTCTTTCCACAGATTTCCAATCACACAAAATATCCTCAAGGGGTCTACTACAGATAAAATACTATCCAAATACGTTCCACAAGTCTTCTTTGAAAAAAAAAAACACTTTCCGCAGATCGTGTAAAAATAGAAGACCTTTCAGGGGTCGGTCTACTGTTAAAATAACATCTTTCACAGGTCTTCTATCGTATAAAAACTTTCTTCAAAAGGGATAGGAGACTTAAACATGATTTTTCATATATATATAACACGTTCCCCAGGTCTTTTACTTGTAGGACACTATTCATAGGTCTGCTGGGAGATCCAAATGCACAAAATCTTCCACTTGTCCACCATATATGGAATATCTTCCAGAAGTCTTCTATGGTTACAATAAAATAAAAGACAATCCTTCAATAGAAAAGAAACCTTTCTCGAGCCTTCTAAAAATAGAATACCCGCCAAAAGTCCTCTGCATAGAAGATATATCACAGGTAGCCTAAAAAGAAGATCTTCCACAGGCCTTTTAAAATTCAAAAGAATATCATCCTTAAAATTGAAAAAGAATATCATCCTCTAATCTTCTAAAAATAGAATAATTTCCACGTATCTGCTAACAATACAATCCACAAGGTCTTGAAATTAGCTTTCTAAAAATAATATACGATCCAAAGGTCTTCAAAATCATAAGATCTTCCTCAGGTCTCCTTCAAAACGAATATCATCCACAAGTCTTATAAAAAAATAGTAAACTTTACACAGGTCAATTATAGAAGACCTTCTCAGGGCTTCAAAAATTGAATACCATCCACAAGAATTCTTTATATAGAAGACCTTCTACATGTATTCTTCAAAAATAATATTATCCACAAGTTTTCTAACAAGAAGATCTCACACAGGTTTTCAAAATAGCCGACTTCCACATACCTTTTAAGGATAGAAAACTTTTCCAGAACTTCCAGAAAATAGAATGCCATCCACAACTCTTTTCTAAATAGAAGGTCTTCCACAGTTTTTCCTAAAATAAAAGACCTTCCACAGGTCTTCTTCAAAAAGAATATCATCCACATGTCTTCTATAAATTCCACATTTTTCTTAACAATCGAATATCAGCCACAGGCTTTCCTAAAAAAGAACTTCAAAATTAGAAGATCTTCCACAGGTCTTTTAAAGATAGAATGCCTTCCACTGGTCTTCAAATTCAGAAGATATTCAAATTCAGAAGATCTTCTACAAAATATAGAAGACCTCACACAGGTCTCTAAATTAGAAGATCATTCACAGGCCTTCTAAAGATAGAAGGTTTTCTCGGAACTTTAAAACCAGAATACCATCCACAAGGCTTTTGTAAATAGAAGATCTTCCACAGGTCTCCTAAAACAAAAGACCTTCCACAGCTCTAAATAGAAGACTTTCCACATGCCTTCTAACAAAAGAATACCATGCACAGGTCTTCTTAAAAAATATCTTCCTCAGGTCTTCAAATTCAGAAGATCTTCCACAGGTTTTCTGCAAAACTGATATCACACGAGTCTTAAAATAGAAGATCTTCCACAGGCATTCTAAAGATAGAAGACTTCCCTAGGAATTTAAAAATAGAATACAATCCACAAGACTTCTGTAAATAGAAGACCTTCCACAGGCCTTCAAAATCACAAGATCTTCCACAGGTCTTCTAAAGATGGAACACCACCTTCCACAGATCTACTAAAGATATAATACCTTCCACAGATCTACTAAAGATATAATACCTTCCACATGTCTTTTAAAGATAGAATACCCTATACAGATCTTCAAATCAGATCACAGGTGTTCTTCATGCACAAGTCTTAGATATAATAACAGATTTCCACAAACCTTCAAAGATTGAAGACCTTGCCAGGACTTCAAAAATATAATACCATACACATGTCTTCTAAAATTGAAGACCTTCCACAGGTCTTCAAAAATAAAAACCTTTTTTGAACACCATCCACATTTCATCTAAAAACAAGGGACCTTTTCTCTGTCTTCTGCAAATAGAATACCATCCACAGTTATAAATAGACCTTCCACAGGTCTTCTAAAACAGAAGATCTTTTACAGATCTTCAAAAATATAAGATCTTCCCCAGGCCTTCTTAAGGTAGATGATTTACCACAGGTCTTCTGCAAATATAACTCCAACATGTCTTCCAAATATAAGCCCTTCCACAGATCATCTAAAAAAGTAGATCTTTCCCAATTCTTCAAATACATGAAGATTCTTCACAGGACTTCTGAAATAGAATATCATCCACAAATCTTTTCAAAATAAAAGAACTTCCACATAACTTCTTAAAATAGAAGATCTACCACAGGTCTTCAAAAATAAAAACCTTTTTTGAATGCCTTCTACATTTCATCTAAAAACAACGGACCTGTCTTCTGCAAATAGAATACCATTCACAGTTATAAATAGACCTTCCACAGGTCTTCTGCAAATATAACTTCAACATGTCTTCAAAATATAAGCCCTTCCATAGATCATCTAAAACAGTAGATCTTTCCCAAGTCTTCAAAAACTTTAAGATCATTCAAAGGACTTATTAAACTGAATATCATTCACAAATCTTTTGAAAATAAAAGAACTTCCACATAACTTCTTAAAATAGGTCACCACAGGTCCTCAAAAAAATCTTTCACGGGTCTTTAAAAATAGAAGACTTTGAACAAGCCGCTCACAGGTGTGTTAAAGAAAGAAAACCTTCCGCAAGTCTTCCACAAATAGAAGACGTCCCACAGGCCTTCCAACGATGGAATGCCACCATGTGGGCTTTTCATTGGCCTTTTATAACCGGTTGACTTCTCACAGGGCTTCCGCAGATAAAAGTCCACATGATCATAAACAAGAGAAAACCACCCATAAGTCTTCTTAAAATAGAGTACCTTTCAGAGGTCTTGTAAAGAATGAAGACCTTTGGCAGGTCATGTATATAAGACCTTTTACAGGGCTTCTACAGATAGAGATTTACTTTATATAGAGCTCTTATCTCCTAGGACTCTCAAACGCCTTTAATGCCGACAGATGTAGAATCGTTACATAGCCAAGTTCCAGCTGAAGCCTTTGTTCAAGGCCTCAAGCCTCGATAACTGGCCATGTTAATTTTGTTTATAACATAACCAAACATAATTAAATTAAGTATTAAAATCCGTTTCCAAAACGGCTGATCAAATCTACTTTAAGGCCGCACTTATTTAATTAACACTTCAAATCGATTCTATCTTGAAACCAACAAACTTAAAACAAGAAAACTAAATTAACAAAAAAAAAACCATAACGAAAATTTAATAAAAACAACAGCAACACCAAATACAATCAAGAGCGAACATCAGCGGCGACCCAACCCCTTGATTATTCGCTGATTTTCATTTTATAATTAACTGTTAATTTTTAATATTTTAAAGAAAAATCATAATTGTTGGTTTTTTGGAGAGCATTTTTGGCCATTCAAAATAATGGCCAAAAACAGCGAACGTCAATACTTAGACGAGGACGACGTCATTGGTGTTGCTGTTGTTGTTGTTGTTATTCTCGATTCAAGGTAATAAAAAAGTCTTGGATTTTCGACATTTAATTTTCTGCTCTAAATCAAAAAAGTTGCGCAATTTTTTGCAATCGATTTTTTTTTCGTTTGAGAGGAAGCAGCAGAGAAGCGGAGAGAGGGAAAAATTGTTAAACTCAATCAATAAAAATAAAAAAGAATTTCGAAAAACAAAAAACTTCAAAACTGAAAGTAAATAGCAATAAATAATGTTATACATTTAACACCTAAAATGCTGGCCCGTAAGCCATAAAAAACAATGGCTTATTCTTCACAGCAACAACAATAGAATTCACAACAATACAACAAATCAGATAAACCCCAGGCTAACCTTCTTTTGTTCTCCTTCTTCTTCTTGCATTTTTTTGTTTTCAGATAAACAAACCGATCAAACGCCAGCCGGCTCTTTTTGGCAATCGCATGTAGTCACACCTTCCTCGTCCACACCCTTTGAGTCACCGTTCTTCTCGGCCACCCATGGCATTGTTCAGACACATCCCTCGCTGAGCGGCAAGCCAGCATCGAGGCCCATTCCCCTGGCGGGCAATAGTTTGGGCACCGGCTCCGTACGTCAGCCGGCCACAGTGAGCGGTAGTGGTTTCCTGAACTCGCGTGGCAGTTTTCCCACAGGTGCCCATTATCCCAATGAACCAGCTCCATCTATTGGCGGCACCGTAGTCAATCCAAATCCCAAATCGCCCTTCAGACATTTAGATTTTGCCACAAGTGCCACCGCAGAATTGAGACGTAATCCAGCTTTGTCGGCTCCGGATGAGTGCGCCCGTGCCTGTCGTGAAGGTGAACCACCAAGGATCTGCTACTATCATTTCACACTGGAATACTACACGGTTTTGGGAGCGTAAGTATTGAAAGTTATTTGGATATTAAGAAAATATATTAGAATTAAAAATTGGGTAGAAATTTTAGAATTACGTTGTTCTGTAAAAGTCTTTGTCGATAATCTTTTTTGACAAATACTAATCAAATATCGATAACAGAATTTTCCTTTAAATATCTGTTCCACAACTGCAAAAACATAAAAAAATGAAAAAAGAAGATTCTTGCTAGAACAGAGCAATTAATGAAAGGATCTTCTACAGAAAGTAGATATTCCATATTTTTCGATATTCCATATTTCGATATTCCATATTTCGATATTCCATAAGAAATCTTCTACCTCTTATAAAAAAAATTATCGACTCGATTTCCTAACGAAAATGCTGTTATCGGAATTAAATAATAATAAACCATTCATTATCGACGTTATTTTCTATAACAAAGGAGTTTTTATAAAAGATTTTGTTATCGATTTTTGTTATTTAAAAAATCATATTATCGATAAAGCCGTTTATAGAAAATATTGTAAATATTGAAAATCAATGATATTTACTATTAAAAATCTAGATATCTACTATATCTCCTATAGCAAATCTTGTCATCGATCAAATTTTTTTTTGCTATCGATATTATCTAAAAACAATTTTTATCGATATTTTTTATAGAAAAGTATGTGTTCGATTATGTTTTCTACAAGAGATCATGTTATCGATAAAATTCAGTTATCAAAAATCGTATTATCGGTAGCATTTTCTATAAAAACCCTTCTTACGGGTAATATTTCCTGCAGAAAATCCTGTTATCGACAATATTTTCTATAGGAAATCTTGTTATCGACAATATTTTCCATTAAAAATCTTGTTATCGACAATATTTTCCATAAAAAAAATCTTGTTATCGACAATATTTTCCATAAAAAATCTTGTTATTGACAATATTTTCTATAGGAAATCTTGTTATCGACAATATTTTCTATAGAAAATCCTGTTATCGACAATATTTTCTATGGAAAAATATTGTTATCGACAATATTTTCTATGGAAAAATCTTGTTATCGACAATATTTTCTATGGAAAAATCTTGTTATCGGCAATATTTTCTATAGAAAATCCTGTTATCGGCAATATTTTCTATAGAAAATCCTGTTATCGGCAATATTTTCTATAGAAAATCCTTGTTATCGACAATATTTTCTATAGAAAATCCTTGTTATCGACAATATTTTCTATAGAAAATCTTGTTATCGACAATATTTTCTATAGAGAATCTTGTTATCGATCATATTTTCTATAGAAAATCCTGTTATCGATCATATTTTCTGTAGAAAATCCTGTTATCGACGATATTTTCTATGGAAAAATCTTGTTATCGACAATATTTTCTATAGAAAATTCTGTTATCGACAATATTTTCTATAGAAAATCCTGTTATCGACAATATTTTCTATAACAAGAATCTTGTTATCGGTAATATTTTCTATAGAAAATCTTGTTATCGGGAATATTTTCTATAAAATCTTGTTATCGACAAAATTTTCTATAAAAAATCGTGTTATCGACAATATTTTCTATAAGAAATCTTGTTATCGACAATATTTTCTATAAAATCTTGTTATCGACAATATTTTCTATAAAAAATCTTGTTATCGACAATATTTTCTATAGAAAATCTTGTTATCGATGATATTTTCTATAGAAAATCTTGTTATCGACAATATTTTCTATAGAAAATTTTTTTATCGATAATATTTGCTATAGCAAATGTTATTTTCGGTTATATGTTCTATAGAAAATCTTGTTATCGACAATATTTCCTCAAGACAATCTTGTTATCGGTAATATTTTCTATAGAAACTCCTGTTGTCGACATGATTTTCTATTGAAAATTTTGTAATCGACAATCATTTTATCGACAATATTGTCTGTAGATAATTTTGTTATCGGTTATAATTTCTTAATAAAATGTTGTTATCGTTAATATTTCCTAAAGAAAATCTTGTTATCGACAATATTTACCATAAAAAATATTGGTCTTGGCAACGATCAAATCTTGTGATCGATAACACCATTGAATATAAAATACTGGCAAATATAAATTTTGCTATCGACAAACTATTTTATGAAAACTGGGTTGTTTTTCTGCTGAAAATATTTTTATCGATAATATTTGTTATAGAAAATATGATCATCCACAAAATTTTCAATTGAAAATCTTTCTGTTTATTATTTTTTTTTTATTGCCTCCCACAATTGAAATTTTTTCGTACAAACACAAAAACATTAATGAACCCTCATAATAAAGATATTATAACACCTGCATAACAGACTGCACTTCCCTAAATGATTTGTACAAATTGCGTTAATAATTATTAACAATTTTAATTAACAAAAAAATAACAATAATAAAATAACAAATATTATTTTATTGTTATCGAAACCCCACAATACATTTCCTTCAATAATTTCCTTCAATAAAATAATAACTATGGCTAATATTTGATTAAAACCATAAACGTCTTAACAAATATCGGTAGGCTAGCCTACACGCCCATCTTAGCTGGCAGTCACTCAGTTTTCCTCACATTTATTTTTTGTTGTGGCGCTATACGGACTTTCACGCACCACAAGAGTTCGAAAAACAGAAAGACTTTTATTGGCTTGGTTAATGTTTTTATTTTTTTTATTTTTTAAAATATTACTAATTCAAAAATGCAATGCTCCGTTGTTGTGTTTTCCTTCCAATTCAAAGGTTGGGAAATATATTTTCATAGCTGCAAATAATGCAAAGAAATAAAAAATACATTGCACTTTATTGCATCAAACCAACAATAAATTACCAATTTTATTTTCTCGATTTTTTTTTGTATTGTGGTTAAATTTCCATTTTTTGTCTTTTTTCAACAAAGAAAAAAAAATCAATTAAAAAATTTTACATAAAAATATTAATTTTCTCCACGGCTGCAGTATCAAAGTAATTATGTATGTAACTGCCTCTCCGACTGAGGTTTTTCACTTTGCTTATTCGTTGACGACATTATTAATTGCTTAATTATGTTTTTAGTGTAAACGCTGTGTAAACATTACATATTTAATAATTATTTATAATTTTTCATCATCGACTTTCTTGTTGGTGTGTGACAATATTTTAGCCGTTCAAAAGACATGGAGTTGGTCTTTCTCTTCTTGGCGACAAAGGCAAACAAACGAACGAAAGACTTAAGCAACAAACCTGTACGAGTTGATTGAACGTCATAATATAAGAGGCCAGCGAAACTGTTATCGTAATTGCCCGATAAAGTTGTCAAATGGTGAAAAATTGTTGGGTCTAACACACTAATTGCTATTGCGTGTGGTGGGAAATGTGATCTATTTTCTTGTGAAAACTATCGATCAATGACATAATTTCAATATGGGCAGGCAGCGTGAATTTTATGTTAGACATAAAACACGATTTTTTTTATTGTTATCGATAATATCTGTTACAGAAAGTCCTCTATTTTCATGTAGTGGAAATTATTTCTTTTTCTATTAAAAAATATAAATTCTTGCCTCCAAACCCCTCCATCACCCCCACCACACATAATTATGAAATAACTGTCTATCCGACATTTCAACCTCAATTCGATGTCAAAAATAGCCTCCATTAAACATAATCGATCTTCATTTACATATTATCCGTACGATAGCCTCAGGAATCGAAATGTCCAAAATCATTTCCTATAAATATGTTACAAATCGAAAAAAAATCTCAAATCAAATTGCTGTCAATCAAAAACCAATTTCAAATCGTCTGTGGTTTCGATTGAAATCAAAAAATATAAAGAAAAAACAAAATTCGTTAAATAACTGATGATTGAATCGAATCTGACAGTTTGATTATGCGGTAAACGCTTCTAAATGAAATTCTCAAATCCGTTCAAATCGCTGAACATTAATAATATTTATCAGCGAAAATTTATCACAGCTATTATGGCCAAAATCATATCAATCATGAAGACCATTAATAAAACAAAAATCGCAGGGAAGGGGAAAAGGTGATGCTTATGTAACCGCTAAAAGATGACTAAGCTGTGTCAAAAATAACTTTTATTTTTTCTGGATAATTATCAAATATTAAACAGCCTATTGCGAATGTCTGCTAAGGCTGAGGGTAATTATTTCGCGTGTTATGTGTCCTAAGGTGAAACTTTATGAGTCAAAATCATTTCAAGAGTGTTGTTAACAAGGTTTAATTAGGGGTAATCAGGGGTCTATAATTCGATTTTTTTAAGCTCAACGAGATGATGAAAAAATTTTCTAGAGAAAGTCATACCGATAACAAGATTTGAAACAGGAATCGACAAACAATTTTGTGAAAAATGATGCCAATTACTGAAACTTTTTTATTGAAAACAGATCCGATAAAAAAAATACCCCCTGGTAAACATTACCATCGTTCTCCACTAATAAACAAAGGATGTTTTTATAAAAACAACAATAAAGGGACAAAACCTGACCATTTTGCAACAACAAAATATTTTCGATTACCGGATTTCCTATAGAAAATATGATCGATAACAAGATATTATATAGAAAATATAATCGATAAGATTTTCTATAGAAAGTATAACCAGATTTCCTATGGAAAGTATTATCGATAAGATTTTCTATAGAAAACATTATCGATAACAAGATTCTATAGAAAATATTATCAACATCCAATTGCTTTGTGAAATATATATTATCGACAAGAAGGTTTCCTATGGAAAATATTATCGATAACATGATTTTCTAGAGAAAATATCCTCGATAACAAGATTTTCTAGAGAAAATATTCTCGATAACACGATTTTCTTTAGTAAATACAGTCGATAACAGGATTTACCATAGAAAATATTATCGATAACAATATTTTCTATAGAAAATATTATCGATAACAATATTTTCTATAGAAAATATTATCGATAACAATATTTTCTATAGAAAATATTATCGATAACAATATGTTCTATAGAAAATATTATCGATAACAATATTTTCTATAGAAATTATTATCGATAACAATATTTTCTATAGAAATTATTATCGATAACAATATTTTCTATAGAAATTTTTATCGATAACAATATTTTCTATAGAAATTTTTATCGATAACAATATTTTATATAGAAATTATTATCGATAACAATATTTTCTATAGAAATTATTATCGATAACAATATTTTCTATAGAAATTATTATCGATAACAATATTTTCTATAGAATATATTATCGATAACAATATTATCTATAGAAAATATTATCGATAACAATATTTTCTATAGAAAATATTAGCGATAACAATATTTTCTATAGAAGATATTATCGATAACAATATTTTCTATAGAAAATATTATCGATAACAATATTTTCTATAGAAAACATAATCGATAACAATATTTTCTATAGAAATCGATATTAACGATAACAATATTTTCTATAGAAAATATTGTCGATATTAATATTTTCTATAGAAATCGATATTAATATTTTCTATAGAAAATATTATCGATGACAAGATTTTCTATAGAAAATATTATCGATGACAAGATTTTCTATAGAAAATATTATCGATGACAAGATTTTCTATAGAAAATATTATCGATGACAAGATTTTCTATAGAAAATATTATCGATGACAAGATTTTCTAAAGAAAATATTATCGATGACAAGATTTTCTATAGAAAATATTATCGATGACAAGATTTTCTATAGAAAATATTATCGATGACAAGATTTTCTATGGAATATATTATCGATGAAAAGATTTTCTATGGAAAATATTAGCGATAACAAGACATTCTATAGAAAATATTGTCGATAAGCTGTAGAAAATATTGTCGATAACAAGATTTTTTATAAAAAAATATTGTCCACAACAATACTTTCTGTGGAAAATATTGTCAATAACAAGATTTTCTATGGAAAATATTGTCGATAACAAGATTTTCTATAGAAAATAATATTGATAACAGGATTTTCTTTAGAAAATATTATCGATAACAGGATTCTCTCTAAAAAATATTTTCGATAACAGGATTCTTTCTAAAAAATATTTTCGATAACATGATTTTCCATAGAAAATATTGTCGATAACATGATTTTTTTATAGAAAATATTGCCGATACCAAGATTTTTAATAGAAAAATTAACGATAACAAGATTTTCTTTGGAAAATATAATGGAAACTCATTAGTGATCACACACAAATATGCAACGAAAGTCCACTTTATCTTCACAACATTTCGCTCGTGCCATTAGCATAGATTTCCATGGATCTAATGGCCATTGCTCACAACAACAAAAAGAAACGTTGCTGCATTTCATCCATGTCATGTCTTATGTCATATTTGGTAATGGCAACATAGTTGCTGGCTTTGGCTTTCCCGCTCTAAAACCAACTACAAAAACTGCCACATGATTGGCTTTATTATTTTCTTTTGGTTTTCCATCAGGCTTTGCATTAAGGTTTTTGGTTGCAGTTATGACATGGACGATGATGATGGTGTAGAGGCAATAATGTCTCTGGGAGTGTGGCAGAATTGCTGTTATCAGCTGCTTAGCTACATGTTCAACAAATCACTTGACAATGCTCTTTGTGTGTGTGTTTTTCCAGGGGTTTTATGGTCGGTCCCCTTTGCGGGAACTGCTGCATCTCCAATTGTAATAATGTGGTTTTATAAAGTTTGAATTATATTGTTGTCTTCCTCTGTGGGACTAGCATCCCAACCTCAGCTTTGCGTTTATGTTTTTTTCTTTTGGTTTTCCTCTTGCTTTTGGTTTTTTTTTTTTTTTTGGCTTTTTGACGATAAAACCATAAGAGCATCACATAAATTGACATTCCCCACAAACGGCCGTTATAGCTTCCGCAGTGAATGTTGCGTTTTGATGTGGTGATCCATATCCTCTTGGTTTTGGAATATGTTTTTTGTTGTCAGTTTTTTCTTTATTTTTGGATTTTAGATAGAAAGTAAAGTGCAAAGGAAAGTCAAGATATTCATAAATACAAATTAGAGATGCATTTATCCAGCGGAGATGATATTGAAAACAAAAGACTTAAGAAACGAACATGAAAGTTTTATTATTTACTTGGCGAAAAAAAACGTTGTTGTTGTTTTTTGACAATTTGTCATCGACATTAAATGGTGGTTAAAGATGACGCGTTAAGCTTTATTAAAAGATACGAGGTGTGAGCGTACAATTCTTTTTATGGAAATTAATTTCGACAACACGATGTTAAAAGTCGTAGCTACCAGATTTTGTATAGAAAATCGTGTCGGAAACAAGGTTTTCTATACTCATGTCAGACCCAACAAAGTATATATATTCTTGATCAGCGTAAAATTCTAAGTCGGTTTAGCTATGTCCGTCTGTCTGTCTGTTGTAATCGCGCTATCTTTCGAAAGAATTGAGATAGAAGGCTCAAATTTTGCACACATGTTTATTTTTCCAGTAGGCAGGTTAAGTTCGTAAATGGGCCATGTAGGTCCACGTGTTGTTACAGCCACCATATAACGGTATCTCCCGATATTCTGTATTTTGAATATTTTAGCGAAATTATTCACCGGAATAGTTTGAAATTTGATATTTGAAGTTCGTATTGTATACTACAGCCTACGACAGAAAATTGTCTCTGCAGGTCCAAGTCTTCGTATAGCCCCAATATAACGGTACCTACCGATATTCGGTATTTGGATTTTATCGACATTATAACCGATTTTTTTAAGTTTTTTTTTAAAATATCGTAATGGCTTATGACAAATGTTACCTACGCAGATTCATGTCGTCGCCCTAATATAATAGCTATATTCGCTGCCCGAATGTTGTACTGCGATATTTTGGTCCATTCCCGGCGAAGGGCTTCCTTGAGGTGATCGACACTTTGGTATTTTTAGTGCCAACCTTGCTTTCCAAAATACTCCAGCCACAATAGTCCAACGGAATGGTATCCGGAGATTTTGGTGTTCATTAAGCGCTGAAAATGAAGCGAGGAACCTCATTTTGTAACCATTCTTGGATGGCGTGTGCTGAGTGCGATGGTGCTGAATCCTGTTGGAATGTCCAAGGTCTGCGGTCAAAATGTTTGCGTTCCCAAGGCTTTAATACACCCCCCAGAATATTTTCGCGATAATATTTGGCATTTATTCTGATGTCACGGTCGATTAATACGAGCTTTTATCGGCTGTTATGGTGGCCCACACCATCACCATGGCCGGCTTGAGGCTTGAGTTCTGGTGGCCAACCGAAGATGCACATTTTCAGCTGACTTCTTTGCCAAGTAAACACGATATTTTTGTTTGTTTAAAAACTGCTGGACAACAAATGTTTTCTCATCGGAGAAAACCGGAAACTAAATTCGCCAGTTCACCACCTTCGACCAAGCGAAGCAGTCTTTTGAGTCTATTTTCTTTCTGTTGCGGTGTAAGTTCTTGCACTTTTTGGAATTTCAATGGCTTTACCCCGAGCTTATTTTTCAATATTTGCCGAATGGAATATTGCGATATGTTCAGCTCACGAGCCATTTTTCGGCCACTGCGACGCGGGTTTCGATCAAGTCGCTTCTTTACTTTTCGAAACATTTCTGCTGATGTTGCTGTTTTCCTGTTTTCCGTCCGCTTCCTTGACATCGGGCTACGCCAGTTGTATCAGGGTAACGAACGATGGTACGAAACACAAAAGATTTATTCACATTTAATTGCTGAAGTGCTCTAACGATAGCCACTTGTGGTTTTCCAGCCAAATATGAAGAAATCACACTATCACGCTTGAATTCCATCACGAATAACTTTTTTTGCTGGAAAATTCTCAACAAAATGCTTTTGGAGGCTTTTAAGCAATATCATGATGTCGGACTAATGGCTTAGAAATGACAGCAGTCTGAAATTGGTTGCAGTTTTTTATCTCACTCTGTATATCAAAATTTTCTAGCGATTCCCACATTTATCTATCTATCGTAGTGCTTTCCTATAACTCAGACTTCTTATTATTATCCTATAATTTAAATTGTGGCAACGACAATAGATACCAAGAACAACCATCCAGCCAGCCATCCATCTATGGCTGCAGCAATTTGCATTTCTTCCCTCAAGCAATAGGCTTTTCTTTCTTTTCATCTATTTTTTTTTTCTCTGGTCGTTTGCATTTTCCACCTTTCCACCATTATTCGGTTTCATTTGCTTAGCAGCCATTCAGCAAAAGGTGTTGCGGCAATTTGCCATAACCGTCATTTTAAATAAACTGCTGTATACTTTTTGTGAAAAATGAAACCGAAGCTGAAAGTTCGAAAGAAAAAAGTGGACTAATAAGACACAGGAGACGACGACGGTGCAGATGATGACGGTGTAAAAGCAAAAAATTATATCCATGGCTGCATACAAAGTATGGAGCAGAAGTTGTTGCCACTCTTTTGATGGTTTTACTGTTGCACTTTGCAGTGCAATAAAATTTTTACAAACCATTGACTTTTTTTATTATTATTATTATTTTACCCAGCAGTTGCCAGTAGTAGTCAGATACTTTGTGGACGGAGGCTCATAAGAAAACAAAAATACCATCCATTATCTAGAGTTGTTAAATGAAAGTATTAGCATATCAAATATTTGATAGAGTGGAAATTTGAGTTCATTAAGAAATGGAAATTGTCCATGAATCTCGGGGAAGGAATTTATCGCAATTGTTTGTTGTAAGAGTCTCTAGAGAAGGCAATAATATCGAACATTTTTGCAGAGAAAATAATCAGTTCTTTTATAAAAAAATATTACCGATAACAAGATTTTCTATAGAAAAACATATCGATAACTAGATTTCCTATAAGATATATTATCGATAAACGAATTTTCTGTAAAAAATATTACCGACAAAAAAATTTCAATAAATAAAATTTTATCGATAAGTAGATTTTTTATTGTAAATGTTATCGATAATAATATTTTCTATAAATAATTTTTATTTTTATATTTTCTATGAAAAATATTATCGATAACCTTATTTCCTCTATAGAAAATATTGTCGATAACAAGATTTTCATTGAAAGTATTATCGATAACAAAATTTTCTATAGAAAATATTGTCGATAACAAAAATTTCTATAGAAAATCTTGTCGATAACAAGAATTTCTATAGAAAATATTGTCGATAACAAGAATTTCTATAGAAAATATTGTCGATAACAAGAATTTCTATAGAAAATATTGTCGATAACAAGAATTTCTATAGAAAATATTGTCGATAAGAAGATTTTCTATAGAAAATATTGTCGATAAGAAGATTTTCTATAGAAAATATTGTCGATAAGAAGATTTTCTATAGAAAATATTGTCGATAACAAGATTTTCTATAGAAAATATTGTCGATAACAAGATTTTCTATAGAAAATATTGTCGATAACAAGATTTTCTTTAGAAAATATTGTCGATAACAAGAATTTCTATAGAAAATATTGTCGATAACAAGAATTTCTATAGAAAATATTGTCGATAACAAGAATTTTTATAGAAAAAATTGTCGATAACAAGAATTTCTATAGAAAATATTGTCGATAACAAGAATTTCTATAGAAAATATTGTCGATAACAAGAATTTTTATAGAAAAAATTGTCGATAACAAGAATTTCTATAGAAAATATTGTCGATAACAAGAATTTCTATAGAAAATCTTGTCGATAACAAGATTTTCTATAGAAAATATAATCGATAACAAGATTTTCTACAGAAAATATTATCGACCACAAGATTTTCTATAGAAAATATTTTCGATAACAAGAATTTCTATAGAAAATATTACCGATAACAAGAATTTCTATAGGAAATATTATCGATAACAGGATTTTCTATAGAAAATATTACCGATAACAAGAGTTTCTATAGAAAATATTTTCGATAACAAGAGTTTCTATAGAAAATATTTTCGATAACAACATTTTCTATAGAAAATATTGTCGATAACAAGATTTTCTATAGAAAATATTGTCGATAACAAGATTTTCTATAGAAAATATTGTCGATAACAAGATTTTCTATAGAAAATATTGTCGATAACAAGATTTTCTATAGAAAATATAGTCGATAACAAGATTTCCTATAGAAAATATAGTCGATAACAAGATTTTCTATAGAAAATATTGTCGATAACAAGATTTTCTATAGAAAATATTGTTGATAACAAGATTTTCTATAGAAAATATTGTCGATAACAAGATTTTCTATAGAAAATATTGTCGATAACAAGATTTTCTATAGAAAATATTGTCGATAACAAGATTTTCTATAGAAAATATTGTCGATAACAAGATTTTCTATAGAAAATATTGTCGATAACAAGATTTTCTATAGCAAATATTTTCGACAACAAGATTTTCTATAGAAAATATTTTCGACGAAAAGAGTTTCTATAAAAAATATTGTCGATAACAGGATTTTCTATAGAAAATATTGTCGATAACAAGATTTACTATAGAAAATGTTTTCGATATCAATATTTTCTACAGAAAATATTGTCAATAACTGGATTTTCTATAGAAATTATTACCGATAGCAGGATTTTCTATAAAAAATATACCGATAACAAGATTTTCCATAGAAAATATTACCGATAACAAGATTTTCTATAGAAAATATTACCGATAACAAGATTTTCTATAGAAAATATAATCGATAACAAGATTTTCTACAGAAAATATTATCGACCACAAGATTTTCTATAGAAAATATTACCAATAACAAGATCTTCTATAGAAAATATTGTCGATAACAAGATTTTTAATAGAAATATTGTCGATAACAAGATTTTTAATAGAAATATTGTCGATAACAAGATTTTTAATAGAAAATATTGTCGGTAACAACATTTTTAATAGAAAATATTGTCGATAATAAGATTTTCTATAGCAAATATAACCGATAACAAGTTTTTCTATAGAAAATATTGTCGATAACAAAATTTTCTATAGAAAATATTGTCGATAACAAGATTATCTATGGAAAATATTGTCGATAACAAGATTTCCGATAGAAAATTTGGTTGATAACAAAATTTGCCCTCAAAAATATTATCGATGATCGAAAATACTGTCGATAAAATTATTTTCTATAGGAAATATTACCGATAAAAAGTTTTTTTTATAAAAAGATCAAAATGTTATCGACGAGGATATTTTCTATATAGAAAATGTCATCGATGACAAGATTTGCTATATAGAAATGTTATTGATAACAAAATAAATGTTATCGATGACAAAATTTTTTTATAGAGAAAATGTTATCGATTACAATTGTTTCTACATAGACCAAGTTATCGATACGATTTACAATAAAAAATTTAAACGTTAAAAAAATTTTTCTACAGAAAATGTTATCGATTATCTATTGAATATAAATCGATGTCAAGAGTATATATAGAATATATTACAGATAGCAAGATTTAGTATCGATAACATGATTCTCTATTGAAAATATTGCCGATAACCCTATTCCCACATTCATTTCAATGTGTTCCGGTTTTTCCATCGCTCATAATTTTCCCAGATATCATTCATTGCATGCTACCACTTGCTGTTATTTTTATTGTTATTTTATTTAAATAAATAAACCATTTTTATTGTTGTTATTGTTATTCTCGCACTTAATTGTATTCCGATTTTTGTCTCAACTCTATTGTTAATTGTTTGGTTTTAGATTTCTTTGTTTTTTGTTTTTTTTTTTTTTTTCGTTGACTTGATTTGGTTTCTTCGGTTTTCATTATCGTTTCAGTGCCTGTCAAGTTTGCACACCCAATGCCACCAACACGGTCTGGTCTCACTGTCAATGCGTCTTGGCTGACGGTGTTGAACGTGGCATTTTAACCGCCAATCGAATGATACCCGGTCCCAGCATACAGGTGTGTGAGAATGATAAAGTTGTCATCGATGTGGAAAATCACATGGAGGGCATGGAGGTAACCATTCACTGGCATGGTATCTGGCAGCGTGGATCACAGTACTATGATGGTGTGCCATTTGTGACACAATGTCCCATCCAGCAGGGCAATACATTCCGGTAAGTGGGGGGGGGGGGAGAAAGAGATGATGGGTTGTGATATAATATGTAAATGCATTCTCTTCCCTTGCAGTTATCAATGGACTGGCAATGCTGGTACCCATTTCTGGCACGCCCACACGGGTCTCCAGAAGTTGGATGGTCTCTATGGCAGTGTCATTGTACGTCAACCACCCTCGCGGGATCCCAACTCTCATTTGTATGATTTCGATTTGACCACCCATATTATGTTGATCAGTGATTGGTTGCACGAGGATGCCGCCGAACGTTATCCCGGCCGTTTGGCTGTCAACACTGGCCAAGATCCCGAATCGCTGTTGATCAACGGCAAGGGTCAATTCCGTGATCCCAACACCGGCTTCATGACAAATACCCCCTTGGAAATATTCACCATTACACCGGGCCGTCGTTATCGTTTCCGCATGATCAATGCCTTCGCTTCGGTGTGTCCAGCTCAGGTGACAATCGAAGGTCATGGGTTGACAGTTATTGCCACAGATGGTGAACCAGTGCATCCGGTTGATGTGAACACGATTATTTCATTCTCGGGTAAGTTGACGTTTTGTTGTGTTGTTGTTGTTGTTGTTGTTGTCTTTTGTTACGTTTTGCATAATGTTATGCATTGACTTTTGTTGTTATTGTTGTTTTAACACTGCACTGTTTAGTGATGTGGGTTTTAGAACCGAAACCACGTTACAATGAACAAATTTCAGAGGGTCAATAATTTTTACAAAAAAAATGGCTTGAAATTATTTAGAAATGCATTTCGAAGTTAAGTTGGTCTCTTCAGTTTCTCTTCTCAAAGGGAAACAAATATGATCTCCTCAGAAGAGACCAGCTGACCAATCGTTCATCTTGGAGAATTAATCTCGGGTAGGATAAAAAAAAAATAAAAAGTATCAGTCGGTTGTGTCGACAGATGTATACCCTCAGTCAATGTTCGATTTTTTAAATATGTTTTGTCTTCTGTTTGGTTATTTAAATTTTTTGACCCTCTATGGCGTAGGTTCCGAAAGAGTGGGCCAATATTGGCCATTTTGTTTCGGACATAAATAAATATGATATAAATATTGGGACGCGCCAGGGATGGACTATATCGACTTCTTCCTTCATTCTATATGAGATAATTTTTAGAAAATGTTAAAATATGGGGGAGGTACCAGATATAGTGGACCCAGGTAGATAGATAAAAATACAGGTATGGACAAGAAAATCGAACCTTTATATCCAATTTTAAGCGAAATCAGAACTTCCGTATTCATCTGAGCTTTCTCATTGAGAGAAATATTTAGATATAGCCAGTAGATAGGAATCGCTAAGTTATGACAGATAAATGTATTGAAAATTTTAATCCTTTGTGGGTGAGGTACCAGAAGGGGATGCATACACAGGGTGAGATAAAAAAAAAAACTGCAATAAAGTCAAATGGCATACATTTTACATTTTTTAATTTTATTGAATGAAAGCAAAAAATGCCGAAAATAGTATTAAATTTTAAAATAAGTTTAGATTTGTTCGAATTGGTCACCTTTGGCACGAATTATGGCCTTCAAGCGGCCAATGAAACCGTCACACGCTGCCCGAATTCTTGGGTGATGCGTGCTGAGCACTGTTGGAATGTCCAAAGCCTGCGGCCAAAGGCCTCAATACACCCTCCGGAATATTTTCGCGATAATATTCGGCATTTACAGGGTGAGATAAACAAAAACTGCAACATAGTCAAACGCCATAATTTTTAGATCTATTTTTAAATTTTATTGAATGAAAGCAAGAAATGTCGGAAATAGTATCAAATTTTAGAATAAGTTTAGATTTGTTCGAATTGGTTACCTCTGGCACGAATTATGGCCTTCAAACGACCAATGAAACCGCCACACACTGCTTGAATGTTGCTCTGCGTAATTTTGGCCCATTTCCGGCGAAGCGCTTGCTTGAGGTGATCGCCACCTTGGTATTTTTTAGTACCAACCTTGCTTTCTAAAATACTCCAGATACAATAGTACAACGGATTGGTATCCGGAGATTTTGGTGGCCATTGTGCGCTGGAAATGAAAAGAGGAACCTCATATTGTAACTATTCTTGGGTGGCGCGTGCTGATTGCGATGCCACTGAGTCCTCTTGGAATGTCCAAGGTCTGCGGCCAAAATGTTTGCATGCCCAAGGCTTTAATACACCCTCCAAAATATTTTCGCGATAATATTCGGTATTTATTCTGATGCCACAGATGATTAATACGAGTGGTGAGCGACCATATGCTATTGTGGCGGCCCTCACCATCACCATGTCCGGCTTGAGGCTTGAGTCCTGGTGGCCAACCGAAGGTGCACATTTTTAGCCGACATCTTTGGCAAGTAAACATGATCATTTTGTTTGTTTACAAACTGCTGGCTTTACCTTGAGCTTATTTTTCGAATATTTGCCGAATGGAATATTGCGATATGTTCAGCTCACGAGCCATTTTTCGGCCACTGCGACGCGGGTTTCTGTCAAGTCGCTTCTTTACTTTTCGAACCATTTCTGCTGATGTTGCTGTTTTCCTGTCTTCCGTCCACTTCCTTGACGTCGGGCTATGCTACCAGTATCATCGCACGGTAATGAGCGGTGGTACGAGACACAAAAGATTTATTCACATTTAAATGCTGGAGGGCTCTAACGATAGCCACTTGTAGTTTTACAGCCAAATATAAAGAAATCACCCTATCACGCTTGAATTCCATCTTTTTTCGGGAAAATTCTCACCTAAATGCCTTTGTACACTTGTAAACAATATCATGAGCTGTCACTGGAATAATTTTAACAGCTGTCGGACGAGTGGCTTAGAAATGACCGTAGTCTGAAGTTGGTTGCAGTTTTTTCATCTCCCCTGTATTCCGAATTTTGACCGTTTGAGGGGGACAGATATTTCCATTTTCTCACCGGACCTAGCACTGGTGAAAATATTAGGATGTGCAAAGTTGAAGCAAAATCGCATTGTCCATTCTCTTTCTGTGCAGTAGAATATATACTTTTTTTTTGAAAATTCCGATCTTTTGTGGGGAGGAACTAGAAAAAGTGGACCGATATTGTCCATCTCCGAACTCGATCTAAGTCTGAAAATATTATTACTATGTACCAAGTTTGGATCAAATCGAATACTCCCTTGGAGAGTTATTGGGCGAACCAGCCAGCCAGGCAGATAGGCGGACGGACATCGCTAGATCGACTCCAAATGTCCTGAAACGGATTTGGTCCAATAAGACCTAGGGTCTAAAACCGCTATTTCGATGAGGCACAACATATCACCATTTAGAGATGTGGGTTGTAAAACCGAAGAACCGTTGAAGTGAGTTATAAGGATTTAATGGTTCTCCATGTTTATAACAAAAAGAAGTTATGCAAAGATATCTAAATTTCTCTCAAACTGCTCGAAGAGAATTTTTAGGATGCGATAACGAAATTGTTCTTCCTCTCTTATTTCTCTTTAAAAAGAAGAGAATAAGAAGTTCTCTTTTTCTCATAGATTTTTGTAGGAGATTCCATTGAGTATCTAATAGATTCTACAGATGACCACAGACTATCTACGGACCTCCGCATCTGTTATCGGCCATCCGCTAAATGACCCTATCGTTCATTCGATATTTTCCAAAAAAAAAAAAGATTTTTTTCCCACTCTCGACATATCCAATTCCACCAATTGGCCAAGTTCGCCTTTTCTCTCAACGACAGTTGTATTTTTTTATACCCTCCACCATACTATGGAGGGTATATTAACTTTGTCATTCCGTTTGTAACTCCTCGAAATACTCATGCCAGATCCAACAAAGTATATATATATTCTTGATCAGCGTAAAATTCTAAGGCGATTTATCGATGTCCGTCTGTCTGTCTTTCTGTCCGTCTGTTGTAATCACGCTATCTTTCGAACGAATTGAGACAGAAGGTTAAAATTTTGCACACATGTTTATTTTGCCAGTAGGCAGGTTAAATTCGTAAATGTGCCATGTAGGTCCACGTTTTCATATAGCCCCCATATAACAGTACCTTCCGATATTCGGTATTTTGTTGATTTTAGGGACATTATTCAACGGAATTGTTTCAAATTTGGTATTTGAAGTGCGAAATGGATACTACAGCCTAAGACAGAAAATTGTCTGTGCAGGTCCACGTCTTTGTATAGCCCCCATATAACGATACCTCCCAATATTCGGTATTTTGATGATTTTAGCGTCATTATTCACCAGAATTGTTTTAAATTACGTATTTAGAGTTTGTCATGGGAACTACAGTCTATTACAAAAAATTGTCTATGCAGGTCCAGGTCTTTGTATAGGCCCCATACATCAGTACCTCCCTATATTCGGTATTTTGACGATTATAGCTACATTATTGACCGTTTATTTCAAGTTTCGAATTTGAATATGGTAATGGCTTATGACAATCAATGCCAATGTAGGTCCACGCCGTATACACCCCAATATAACTATTATTTTTGGTCTTTTTAAAATTGTAACAGAACTTTTTTAAGGACTTTATTTGTTGAAAATTTCCACATTCGTTCCGAATGGTGGAGGGCATTCAAAGTTCGGCCCGGCCGAACTTACTGCTTTTTAACTTGTTTTTTTTTTTTTTTTTTGGTCTTAGCCACAAGAATTCAATGGCTAATTAGTGATGCACCAAAATCCGCTTTTGTCATTATGGCATTTAAGCAACAACACCCTGCTGGTGATTGTGTCTTAATTTGCATAACAAAGACCATTTAAATGTCTGATTATTCCAACAAAGTATGGCAAAGTGAGGCAAATGGAGAATGTGGAACACCCTCCCATTGGCAGAAACATAGAAGAAACCACAATGGTTCCGATTTTCTGTTTGGTGTGGTTTTTAATCATTTATTTTTGGTTAATCTGTTTATAATTATGCATTGTTCTGTAGAATTTAGATTTTTTTTTTTTTTTTGAGTAATTTTTCTGCGGTTCAGTTCAGTTTTTGACCTCGGTATTAGAGCATTTCTGGATAGAATGCAAGTGTATGATGTGGTGCGAATTTCTATATTGGCAATTATTTTAAAACAAGGATCGTGTTAGTTTGCCATGGTAAATTAATATTGTTTAAAAAATATGATATGAATATTGAGTCTAATTTAATAATGGAGCTTTTGGAACTTAAAAAACTTGAGATTTAAAAAATTACAATTTATGAAGGATTTTTAAGGATTTAAAAAATGAGCAACAACTGAAAGCAACTTAATTATTAAAAACAGGATTCATTTGTCATCACAGCTGACTTTCGCCTAAAAGTAGGCATCATTTATTAAAATTTCACCCAATTCCAAATCTTTCCCTGACTTTAATAGATATATGTATATGTCACTAAAACTAGGTAACTATTTAGTTATCAAATTTCAAAACTGTTCAGCATTTATTTTCAATTTCATCACTTTTTCAATATTGTGACAAATCGAATGCACTTTCCAGGAAATAAATGATTTGAGTAACTCATAATGACAAACCAAGATGAAATGCCGACAGGCAGCTCTTCCACAACTTCAACATCATTCCCGTAATTAATTACAAAATTGACATCTTCATGTTATTCGAATACAAAAAAAATAAATAACCGCAAAAAGTTGTTAACGTGATTGACACAGTCATCCATCAAATTTCAAACTTCAAACAAATTGCCGCAGGCCTTTCAATACAATACGACATAATAATGATGATGATGGAGTACTAAAAGGGGAATGGAGGGGAGCTAAATAGGGAAAGAGAAATAGACAGGAACTCCTCTCAATATATCATCGAAAGAGAAGCAGCTTTCTATAACATCTCGATAGATAATAGCGAGAAACATCTCTATAAAAATTACTCTCAGCATGTAATCGAGAGAGGAAATTTCAATAGAAAATCTTCTCCAAAAATAATTAAGAGACATTTCAAAAGAATTTTTTCTCAATAGATGATTAAGAGACTCCTCTTGAAAAAAATAGAAGATCGAGAGGATGTTCAAAATTTCTTTCTCGATAAATATCAAGAGAATTTTCTATCTCCCGACAAAAGCTTGAGAGAATTTTCTATAAAAAAGGACTCCCTAGGAAGACCAATTACACTTATCTGAGTAGAAGACTTGAAAGGCTTCTCTCAGAAGACCTGAAGGTTTTCTCTCAAAAGACTTAAAGGTCTTCACTCAAAAACTTGAAAATCTCTTCTGAGAAGGCTTAAAAGTCTTCTCTCAAAAAACTTCAGGACTCCTCTCAGAAGACTTGAAGGTCCACCAGAAGACCCAAAGGTCTTCTCTCAGAAGATTTGAAAGTCTTCCCTCAGAAGACCTGAAGGTATTCTCTCAGAAGACGACAACTTGAACGTCTTATCTCAGAAGACTTAAAGGTCTTATCTCAGAAGAGTTGAAAGTCTTCTTTAGAAGACTTAAAATTCTTCTCCCAGAAGACTTAAAAGTCTTCTCTTAGAAGACTAAAAAGTCTTTTCTCCTCTGCTATTCTCGGGAAAGACCAGCAACTCTTCTCGGAGAAAACTAGCTACTCCTCTATGAGAAGACCAACTGCTCTTCTCCGAGAAGACCAACTGCTCTTCTCCGAGAAGACCAACTGCTCTTCTCCGAGAAGACCAACTGCTCTTCTCCGAGAAGACCAACTGCTCTTCTCCGAGAATACCAGCAGCTCTTCTCCGAGAATACCAGCAGCTCTTCCATGAGAAGAACAACTGCTCTTCCCCGAGAAGACCAGCAGCTCTTCTATGAGAAGACCAGCAGCTCTTCTATGAGAAGACCAGCAGCTCTTCTATGAGAAGACCAACTGCTCTTCTCCGAGAAGACCAACTGCTCTTCTCCGAGAAGACCAACTGCTCTTCTCCGAGAAGACCAACTGCTCTTCTCCGAGAAGACCAACTGCTCTTCTCCGAGAAGACCAACTGCTCTTCTCCGAGAAGACCAACTGCTCTTCTCCGAGAAGACCAACTGCTCTTCTCCGAGAAGACCAGCAGCTCCTCTATGAGAAGACCAGCAGCTCCTCTATGAGAAGACCAGTAGCTGCTCTTCTATGAGAAGACCAGTAGCTGCTCTTCTATGAGAAGACCAGTAGCTGCTCTTCTATGAGAAGACCAGTAGCTGCTCTTCTATGAGAAGACCAGTAGCTACTCTTCTATGAGAAGACCAGTAGCTGCTCTTCTATGAGAAGACCAGTAGCTGCTCTTCTATGAGAAGACCAGTAGCTGCTCTTCTATGAGAAGACCAGTAGCTGCTCTTCTATGAGAAGGCCAGTAGCTGCTCTTCTATGAGAAGGCCAGTAGCTGCTCTTCTATGAGAAGGCCAGTAACTGCTCTTCTATGAGAAGGCCAGTAGCTGCTCTTCTATGAGAAGGCCAGTAGCTGCTCTTCTATGAGAAGGCCAGTAGCTGCTCTTCTATGAGAAGGCCAGTAGCTGCTCTTCTATGAGAAGGCCAGTAGCTGCTCTTCTATGAGAAGGCCAGTAGCTGCTCTTCTATGAGAAGGTCAGTAGCTGCTCTTCTATGAGAAGGCCAGTAGCTGCTCTTCTATGAGAAGGCCAGTAGCTGCTCTTCTATGAGAAGGCCAGTAGCTGCTCTTCTATGAGAAGACCAGTAGCTGCTCTTCTATGAGAAGGCCAGTAGCTGCTCTTCTATGAGAAGACCAGTAGCTGCTCTTCTATGAGAAGACCAGTAGCTGCTCTTCTATGAGAATACCAGCAGCTCTTCTATGAGAAGACCAGCAGCTCTTCTATGAGAAGACCAATTGCTCTTTTCTATGAGAAGACCAATTGCTCTTTTCTATGAGAAGACCAATTGCTCTTCTCTGAGATGGCCGGGTGATTTTCTCTAAGAAGACCGAGTGCTCTTCTATGAGAAGACCAATTGGTCTTCTCTGAGAAGACCTAGTGATTTCTCTGAGAAGACCGAGTGCTCTTATCTGTACTTCTCCGAGAAGAGAAAACTAACTGCTCTTCATTGAGAAGGCCAATTGCTCTTCTATGAGAATATCCATTGCTCTTCTATTCTCCTTATGATCTATCTCTCTCTCTCTTTTGCGGAAAAATCCAATTCCTAGCCATGAACCCCAAAAAAATCTGCTCATTATTCCTTAGTCTCCCCACCTTAAAAGACAATTTGTATTCTTCCAATATTTATTTGTCATTTTAAGTTAACGATTCGGTAGCCGAGTGCTTAGTTAGCGATTAAAGTGCGCACATAAATATCTTTTGTGGCCCGTTGCTGTTCGACAAAAAAAGTGAATATAAGTAAAATTTTCATGCCAAATTGATGTTATGTTGATGTCGTTTTTCTTATTTTGTTGCTGCTGTTCTTCGCTCCCAAGCCAGAGGTGTTTGCAAAGCCATTAAAAGATCGATTCGTGGGGGTAATTATCAATGGAGCAATGGCAATAAAGAAGTATTGCAGGTGTAGCCCGTAGACCAATCGTTGATGTGGTTGGAGCAGCTCTCTCGTTGCACTGGTGATTGCCATAATTTGTTTTAAAACCTTTTTCAGTTATTATTTATATTTGTAATTGGTATTAATTAATAGGTATGTTTGAAGGTGTGTGTGTGTGTGAGTAATCTCAGAGAGCTGGCATCTTGTTAAGAGCAGACGTCTTGTTATGCCAATGGTAGTGTGTGGTGGATAGGTAGTTAACCCAACCACTATGGCTGGGTTGTGCCCCACCAACTGGAAAAGGGTGTGTGTGTGAGCGTTTATGTGTTTGATAACATCTGATATCCCCCACCGACCAGGGCAATTAGTTCGATGACAAATCATTGTTCTGGCCAATTTGTCAATTAATTCGCACAGATTTATCTGTTAACTGATTTATCATGCCAACCTCGTCATGGAGTGGGAATCCAATTGGAATGTGAATTTGCAAAAGATTTGTAACAGAATTATCGCTAGCCCCTGAAATGACCACATCTGTTTGTCTGGCCGTCGATTTCTATTGTCTTCCATTTTAGCGCTGGCTAAAAGAGACATTAATTCTAGACTTCTGGTAATTTAATTATGACAACATGACATAAACTTGACCTCAAAGCCTGAGCATTACGATTTAGTTTTGGATTAATGCCAATTCGATGTCGAAGGCATGGGTGGTGGTACGGCAGCAGATTTATTATTATTATTATCGGCATCCATGGACTGCAGTTATTTAGCCACTACTCTGTTTTCTTTGAGAATTCGCTAATGGCAAGTGAAAGGATTTGTTTACATGACTCTGTGGCCAATGAATGGCAGCGGGTTAGATTTTTTTTTATTTACCACCCGTGGCTGTGGAGCTAAAAATGGAATATTGAATGTGATTCATTACCGGCCACTATGAGCAATGGAATGTGACAAATGTAATTAGGAAAGGCATTTCTATAATAGGTTGTTGTCAAGACCATAATTGAGGGGAAGTTATGCGGACATTCTTGGAAGAATTTTCAGAAAGCCAAATCAGAAGGATTTCTCAAAGAGGTCTTCTCATAGAAGAGCTGTAGGTCTTCTCATAGAAGAGCTATAGCTCTCTTCTCATAGAAGAGCTATAGGTCTTCTCATAGAAGAGCTGTAAGTCTCTTTTCATAGAAGAGATGTAGGTCTCTTCTCATAGAAGAGCTATAGGTCTCTTCTCATAGAAGAGCTATAGGTCTCTTCTCATAGAAGAGCTATAGGTCTCTTCTCATAGAAAACTATAGGTCTCTTCTCATAGAAGAGCTCTTGGTCTTCTCATAGAAGAGCTCTCGGTCTTCTCATAGAAGATCTATAGGTCTCTTTTCATAAAAGAGCTATTATCTTCTCATAGAAGAGCTATAGGTCTTCTTCTCATAGAAGAGCTATAGGTCTTCTAATAGAAGTGCTATAGGTCTTCTCATAGAAGAGCTATCGGTCTTCTCATTGAATAGCTATAGATCTCCTCATAGAAGAGCTCTCAGTCTTCTCATAGAAGAGCTATAGGTCTTCTCATAGAAGAGCCGTAGGTCTTCTCATAGAAGAGCTATAGGTCTTCTTCTCATAGAAGAGCTATAGGTCTTCTTCTCATAGAAGAGCTATAGGTATTCTCATGGAAGAGCTATAGGTCTTCCTCTCATAGAAGAGCTATAGGTCTTCCTCTCATAGAAGAGCTATAGGTCTCTTCTCATAGAAGATCTCTAGGTCTTCCCATAGAAGATCTCTAGGCCTTCTCATAGAAGATCTCTAGGTCTTCTGATAGAAGATCTCTAGGTCTTCTCATAGAAGAGCTATCGGTCTGCTCATAGAAGAGCTGTCGGATTTCTTATAGAAGAGCTATCGGTCTTCTCATAGAAGAGCTATAGGTCTATAGACTTAAAGGCGTTCTCTCAGAAGATTTCAACGTCTTCTTTTGGAAGACTTGGACGTCTTCTTTTGGAAGACTTGAACTCTTTTCTCAGAAGACTTGAAGGTTTTCCCTCAGAAGGCTAGAAGTCCTTCTCTTAGAAAATTCGAAGGTTTTCTTTCAGAAGATTTGAGATTTGCCCTTAGAATACTAGCAGGTCGTCTCATAGAAGGATTATTGAAGACCGGAACATTTTCTCATTGAAGACGACTTGACCTTTTTGGTTTTCTCTCTAAGAGAAGTAGGCCCACTCTCAGAAGACCACTTGGTCTTCTTATAAAAAGAAACTGTTGATCTCCTCCATAGGACTTCTTTGGAAAAAATATTTTCTACAGGTCTTCCTTTAACACAACACCATCTACAAACCTTCTATAGAGAGAACAGCTTCTTAAGGTCTTAAATGGCTGGAATACAATCTACAGATAATCCAAGGATAGAAGACCTCCTAAACTCCTCTTTCAAGGCCTTGAATACCTCTTTGTTTTCTCATAAAGAAACTATGGATCTTCTCATAGAACTCCTTTAGAACTCGGAATTATTATATTTAGTTCGAAGTTCGTCTTTTTCTAAAATCATTAACTTTTTTCTTCATATATTTTATTATTCCAGGTGAACGTTACGATTTCATTATTACCGCCGATCAACCTGTTGGAGCCTACTGGATTCAGCTGAGAGGTTTGGGTGAATGCGGTATCCGACGTGCCCAACAATTGGCCATTTTGCGTTATGCTCGCGGACCATATCAGCCGGCATCACCACCACCAACCTATGATGTTGGTATTCCACAGGGTGTGGTAAGTTTCGACAAAAAAAAACATTTTTTTAAAACAAAAAAATCACAGGGGAAAAACAACAACATTTAACGAAAAATAACAATTTAGATGAGTTTTTTAAACGATTTTTATGGAAATCCAAAAAAATCGACAACTTTAGAATCAACACAAAATTGCTAGGCAAATTTAGAGATTAGCTAAGAAGTGGCACCCTAGACACAAATTAAGTGTAGGCATCAATTTAATAACATCATCGTTTAAATTGCCTATCATTTATTGGCTGTCAATTAAGTGATTCAAGAGAACATAATTCAAATATTTTTTGTTGTAGTTTGTCTGGTGTTAAATTGTTCCGACAAAGCGGGTGGGTTTAGTTGGTAAATGCCAGATAAGCTCCATCTCTTTAAATGGAATTCTTAGACATAGAATAGACAATTTTTTTTGGTATTAGAAGTAGGAACAGTGATTAGATATTTCAACACCCACTCATAGGTATACACACACGCATACACTCACACACATACATTGACATTTTCATAGGCCATAAGAAAAGTGTTCATTTTGTTTTTATTTATAACTAACAAAAAAAAATTGAATAAAAAACAATATGAGAACATCTTAAGGTAAGTAACATTTTCATTCTTCATTCATATGCTCCACCCCCCACCCAATCCACCCAACAAGTCGCAAGATATTCTGTATTCTGTATATATATAGTGAAACACTTAGCTGGCAGAGAAGGCAATTAAGTGTTCCATCGAGCGATGTTTGTACGTGCGTCCCAATCCAAAGATATTTTATGAAATGTTGACAAGCGAATTTGTAGCAAGTGGGCGTTTAAGTGATATAATAATTTGGCGGATTTGTAGAATAGAAAATTACAAAATAATCGTAATTCAGCTAGCTGCTAATTGGCTGGCGTCTGTCGTACAATGTTGCAATGGATTAAATTTAAAGAGATTTAAATTGAGATGTATAATAAATGAGACTTTAGACTATGGTATTCTATCTATAAAAGACCTATAGGGACTACTCTTCAATAGAAAACTTGAAAAATTTCCCCAGTCTACTGAGGATTCGAATAAAATATTCTAGCCATAGAGGACCAATAGATGGTATACTGACCATAGGAAACCCGTGGATGGCGTTCTGTCTATAGAAGACATATGGAAGGTATTTTGTACATAAAAAACACCGGTGGCAGGTATTCTGTCCACATAGGGCCTAAGAAGGGCTTATATACCTGTAGGACCAATAAATGGTATAATGACCATAGAAAACCTGTGGATGGCGTTCTATCCATAGAAGACCTATGGAAGGTATTCTGTGCATAGAAAACCGGTGGAAGGTATTCTTTCCACATAAGGCCTAAGAAGACCTTAAAAGCCCTGTGGGAGATCTTATGTATATGGAAGAACTGTGGAGGGTATTCTGTCTATGGAAAATCCGGCCATTATCTTTCTGTTGCGGTGTAAGTTCTTGCACTTTTTGGAATTTCAAAGGAAGGTTTTAAGCCTAGAAGGTTTTAAACCTATCAAACCCCTGTGGATAGTATTTTGACTATAAAAAGACCTGTGGAAGATATTTCGTCCATAGAAGACCTATGGATGGGATTTTTTCTATAGAAGACTCATGTGAGGTATACTTTTCATAGACACTTGCAGAAGGTGGAAGGTATTCTTTCCACATAAGGCCTAAGAAGACCTTAAAAGACCTGTAGGAGATCTTCTGTATATGGAAGATATTCCGTCCATAGAAGACCTATGGATGGGATTTTGTCCATAGAAGACTCATGGGAGGTATACTGTTCATAGAAGACCTGCAGAAGGTGGAAGGTATTCTTTCCACATAAGGCCTAAGAAGGCCTTATAAGACCTGTAGGAAATCTCCTGTATATGAAAGACCTGTGGTGGGTTTTCTGTCTATGGAAAATCCGGGCATGATCATCTGTGCGTAGAATACCTTTAGAAGTTTTTAGCCTATCAAACTCCAGTGGATATTATTTTGTCCATTGAAGACCTATTTAAGATATTACGTCCATAGAAGACCTATGGATAGGATTTTGTCCATAGAAGACTCATGGGAGGTATAATGTTCATAGAAGACCTGCAAAAGGTGAAAGGTATTCTTTCCACATAAGGCCTAAGAAGGCTTTAAAAGATCTGTAGGAGATCTTCTGTATATGGAAGACCTGTGGAGGGTTTTCTGTTTATGGAAAACCTGGGCATGATCACCTGTGCGTAGAATGTCTGTAGAAGTGGATATTATTTTGTCCATTGAAGACCTGTTTAAGATATTCCGTCCATATAAGACCTATGGATGGTATTTTGTCCATAGAAGACTCATGGCTGGTATACTGTTCATAGAAGGCCTGCAGAAGGTCTTTTGCCCTCAAACGACCTTTAGATGATATCCTATCCATAGAAGACCTGTAAAAGGTCTTCTGACTATAGAAGATCCTATGAAAGGTCTTCTATCTACAGAATACCTGTAGAATAGATCAATGTTGGCTTGTTTGTTCGGGATACCATAGTAGGAGATCTTCTTTATATGGAACACAGGTTTTACGTCTGTGGAAAACCTGGACATAATTATCTGTGCGTAGAATGCCTGTAGAAGGTTTTAAGCCTATTAAAAGACCTGTAGAAGATATTCCGTCCATAGGAGACCTATGGAAGGTATTTTGTCCATGGTTGGCATACTGTTCATAGAAGACCTGCAGAAGGTCTTTTGCCCTGAAAAGGCCTGTAGATGGTATCCTATCCATAGACGACCTGTAAAAGTTCTTCTGACTATAGAAGATTCTATGAAAGGTCTTCTATCTACAGAATACCTGTAGAATATATTATGTCCATAGACGACTTCTGGCTATGGAAGACCTGAGGATGGTATTCTGTCTATTGAGGACCTGTGGATGGTATTCTGTCTATATAGACGAACTGTGGATGATATTCCATCCATAGAATACCTGTATATGGTATTCAGACCATAGAAAACCTGCGGATGTTATCTTGTCCATAAAAGTCCTGTAGGTGGTCTTCTGACTGTAGAAGATCTATAAAAGGCCTTCTATCCATAAAAAAAAAACCCTGCAGAAAATGTTCTCTGTATTAAAGACCTAAGGAAGGTCTTCTGTCAACAGAAGATATGTGATTAGTATTCTGTCTATAGAAGACCATTAGATGGTATCCTGTCCATAGAAGACCTGTAAAAGGTCTCCCGACTATAAAACATCTGTGGAAGGCATTCTGCGTATATAGAAGACCAATGGTAGGTCATCTGTCTACAGAATACCTGCTGAATATATTATGTCCATAGACGACATGTGGAAGGTCTTCTGTCTATGGAAGACCTGTGGATGGTATTCTGTCTATAGAAGATCTGTGGAAGATATTCCATCCATAGAATACCTGTAAATGGTATTCAGGAAGAATACCATAGAAGACCTGTGGATGTTATCTTGTCCATAAAAGTCCTTTTCTGTTCATAAAAGATCTGTAAAAGGTCTTCTGTCCACAGAGGATATGTGCATGGTATTCTGTCCATAGAAAATCTGTAAATGGTATCCAGTCAGACGCCAAAACTCTTACTTTTTTTCATTTTATATCGGATATAGCACCAAATTTTAGAATAAGATTAGATTTGTTCGAATCGGACAGCTTTGGCACGAAATATGGCCTTCAAACGGCCAATGAAACCTTCACACGCTGAACGAATGTTGCTCTGCGGTATTTTGGCCCATTCCCGGCGAAGCGCTTGACTTGACTTGAACGACACTTTGGTATTTTTTAGTGCCAAACTTGTTTCTCAAAATACTCCAGACACAATAGACCAACGGATTGGTATCCGGAGATGTTGGTGGCCATTGTGCGCAGGAAATGAAGCGAGCAACCTCCTTTTTAACCATTCTTGGGTGGCGCGTGCTGAGTGCGATGGTGCTGAGTTGGAATCTCCAGGGTCTGCGGCCAAAATGTTTGCGTGTCCAAGGCTTTAATACACCCTCCAGAATATTTTCGCAATAATATTCGGCATTTATTTTGATGCCACGGTCGATAAATACAAGCGGAGAGCAACCATCGGCTGTTATGGCGGCCCACACCACCACCATGGCCGGCTTGAGGCTTGTGTTCTGGTGGCCAACCGAAGGTGAGCATTTTCAGCTGATCTCTTTGTCAAGTAAACACGATCATTTCGTTTTTTCACAAACTGCTGGAAGACGAATGTTTCTCATCGAAGAAAATCAAATTCGGCACTTCACCACTTTCGGCCAACTTTCGGCCGAAGCAAGTCTTTAGCTCTTTTGAGTCTTGTTGCGGTGTAAATTCTTGCACTTCTTGGAATGTCAATGGCTTTACCCCGAGCTCATTTTTCAATAATTGCCGAATGGAATATTGCGATATATTCAGCTCACGAGCCATTTTTCGGCCACTGCGACGAGGGTTTCGTTCAAGTCGCTTCTTTACTTTTCGAACCATTTCTGCGGATGTTGCTGTTTTCTTCCGTCCTCCACATCCACTTCCATGACATGGGGCTACGCTACCAGTATCACGGTAACGAGCGAGGGTACCAGACACAAAAGATTTATTCACATTTAAATGCTGGAGTGCTCTAACGATAGCCACTTGTTTTTCCAGTCAAATATAAAGAAATCACTCTATCACGCTTCCATCACGAATAACTTTTTTTCTGGAAAATTCTCACCAAAATGCTTCTGTACGCTTGTGAACAATATAATGAGCTGTCACTGAAATAATTTTAACAGCTGTCGGACGAGTGGCTTAGAAATGATAGCAGTCTGAAGTTGGTTGTAGTTTTTTCATCTCACCCTGTACCTCCCTATATTCGATATTTTGACGATATTAGATACAATAATCACCGAAATTGTTTGAAATTTCGTATTTTAATTTCCCAATAGGTACTACATCCTGTGACAGAAAATAGTCTATGGCTGCCTATATTCGGTGTTTTGATGATTTTTGCTATATTTCACCAATTTTTTTTTAATTTCGGATATTTATACTGTAATGGCTTATGAAAACGTCTGAAATTGGTTGAAGTTTTTTCATCTCAGCCTTCCCAAAGAGTTTCGAATTTATTGAAGTTTTTTTTAGAGGTCTTCTGGCCCTTTATCTAAAGTTAAAACACCTACTAGTCTTCTTAAAATAGGAGTCGTTTTTGTCATAAGAATCCTACACCCTCTTTCAAAGATGATTTTGCTTGTCCTTTCATAAAATATCTCACACTTATTGCCTTTTTGTTGTAAATTTTTCTTATTTTTTTATTTTTTATAAATAAATTTTTTATACCCCCTTTAAATAATCAAATATTCCCCCTTCAATTTATTAATATTTTTTATTTCTTTTTTATTTAATTCCATGTAATATAAAAACACACCAAAAAAAAAAAAACAAACAAAAAAATACAATCCTACGCTTCCTATTTTTTTGTAAAATATCAAAACAAAAAAACCAAAAAACCCACCCAAAACTGTTATCAAAACCCATGCTAAAATGGTGGTATTAACTCCCCAAAACTATGATCCATGTGAATATTGTATGTAAATATGCACTGCTTTTATTCTCAAAACCAAAAAAAAATGTGCAAAAACAAACCGCACCTAAATAACCAACCGACAAAAAAAAAACCTGCAAAACGTCTACGAAAATCCAACAAAAAAGGTTATGAATCCCTTGGATGCCCAGTGCAATGGCCAGCGCAACGATGCCATTTGTGTCAGCCAGCTGAAGAGTGCCCTGGAAATTGATCGTGGCATTTTGGCCGAGAAACCCGATGTGAAAATCTTCTTGCCATTCCGTTTCTATTTGTATCGTCCCGAAGAATTGTTCCAGCCCAATACCTACAATCGATTCTTGGGTAAGTTTTGCAGAAAGCTGGTTTTGGAAGTTATTTTAATTTGTTTTTATTTTATTTTTTCAGTGGCACCTACCGGCGATCATGTCATTTCATTGATCGATGAAATCTCATATCTCTCGGCACCCGCCCCCCTGACATCGCAATACAATGATATTAATCCTGAGCAATTCTGTAACGGTGATAATCGTCCAGCTGATTGTGGTCCAAATTGCATGTGCACCCATAAAATTGATATTCCGCTGAATGCTGTTGTCGAGGTGGTGCTGGTCGATGAAGGTAAGTGGGCAATGGAAAATGGGGGAGTACTTTATTTTGAATTCGAAACAAAAAAACGAACGTGAGAAGCAGGGAGGTAGCCAACAAATATCAAGTATTAATTTGTTAGGGGAGCGTATGAGGGATGACATAAAGCATACGCCCCACTATCAGCAATGGATTTAATGAAAAGTTGTCTAGAGCACCTTATGCGTATACTTGCTGACGTAACCTATACAACATAGGGGTTAAATAGATAAAAGGCCTCCTATTCACAGAATTGTTTGAATATCGCTTCTGCGGACAGAAATCGTTTTAGAGGCCTTCAAAAGGTGGATAAATTATTAAGGACTTTAAAAAATGTGCAAATCTCAAATTTTCAGCAGCTAAAGGAATTTATATAGCAGAACTTCTGCACAGTTTTATAGGTAACCGAGCTCTAAAAGGTCTTTCATGAGAATTTTTTTAAGGTAGAGAATTTTTGAGAGGGCCTATTTAAAGAAGACATATGCATGTTGTCTGTAACTAGAATGGCTTGTGGACTCTGACACATTATTAGATGACCCACATTTGGTCATCTGTAACAAGACGACTTTTCCGACCTCTCCTATCTATTCGGTATTCTATGGGTAACAGATCTTCTCTTAGGCGACCATAGATAGCTGACCTTCTCTAGGGCCTCTTGAAAAGCAGACGATTCAAAGATATTCAAAAAATAAGTACCATTAAAAGTCCATCCGAAGTCCAGTGAGTTTCACAGGACTTTTGTAAAGAAAATACTTTCTACAGGTCCAATATAACTAAAGGGTCTTCTGCGGGACCTCTATGAACTGGTGACCACTTTAATTAACAGAATACCTCTTGAACATCGTATATGGATGGATAATTTTGAAGAAAAGTATTATGTGGATGGATTACCTATCCAAAGATTTCTGTAGGCGGACAACCTATTAAAAGGCCCTCCACAAAACAAATGTCCGTAATGTCTGTAAAGAAAATATCTTCCACAGGTCCAATATAACTAAAGGGTCTTCTGTGGGACCTCTATGAACTGGTGACCACTTTAATTAACAGAATACCTCTTAAACATCGTATATGGATGGATAATGTTGAGAAAAAGTCTTAGGTGGATAGATTTCCTATCGAAGGACTTCTGTAGGCGGAAAACCTATTAAAAGGTCCTCCATAAAGCAAATATGCATTATAAGGTTTTCTATAGACACCAGGCATTTCAAAGATGTTCTATAGAAGGGAGACTTTCAAGTTACTTCTATAGAAAATAGACCCTTTTTAAGGTTTTCTATGGACAGGAAATTCTTCAGAAGTCCACTTCCTATAACAAATCCTCCGTCTACTAAAACAACTTTTAAGGGTCTCTAGTCTAAGGAGGACCTCTAACAAGTCCTCTGCCTGTATTCGATCTTTATGTTCTGTATACATACCACCCCTTAAAGACTCTTCGGTCCATAAAATACCTTTAAATGGTCTTCCATCTATAAATGACCCTTAAAGAGTCTTCCGTCGACAGAAGACCTAAAACGAGTCTTTCGTCTACGAAGCCCCTTGAAAACTCTTCAGATGTAGAACAGTTTTGAATTGTCTTTTGTCTATAGAATATACTTAAAGGGTCATCTGCCAAAGGGTTCCATTCGAGGATCATCTGTTCTTAAAAGACTCTTCTGCCTACAGAAGGCCATTAAAGGGAAGAGACTTAAAGATCTCTTCCGTCTATTGAAGTCCATTAAATGGTCTTTTAGGTATGGAAGACCTTAAATAGGCCTTCAATCTCCATGAGACCTGTTAAAGGTATCTGTCCAACAATCATTTTCAAGAGTCTTCGAACAACAGAGGCATTGTCCAAAGAATCATTTTCAAGAGTCTTCGGACTACAGAGGCGCTTGGAGAAGTTTTTTGAAGGGTCTTCTTTCAATAGAAGGTCACTAAAGAGTATTCTCGCTATTTTTGGCAGATATTCTCTTTACAGAAATCACCTGAAAGGTATATCCTCTATGGAAGGCCGTTAAGGTTTTTTTAATAGAAGTCTCTTCAAGGATTTTCTTTAAATAGAGAACCTTTAAATGTTTTTCTACATTAAATCGGTATTTTGCATATTCTCTCTAGTGATCTTAAGAGATATTCTACCTATAGTAGAACTTCTGTCTACTTAATGATCCACCCAATTTTTGGGTGTTACAGGCAGAACACGGCCCCTTAACCATCCTTTTCCTTTAGAAGACAGTCAAATAGTATTTTTTTCCTTAAAGGATCATCTATCAAAAGGTCCCCTTAAAGGACCATCTATCCTTAAAAGACTCTTCTGCCTAAAGAAAACTGTTGAGGGTATTCTCTAAACAGAGGACCTTTAAATGTTTTTCTGCATTACCTTACCCTTAAATCGGTCTTTTTCATATAAAAGGCCTTCAAGTGTATTCTCTCTCTCTAGGGATCTTAAAAGATTTTCTCCCAATAGAAGACCTTTATATAGTTCTATGTCTACTTAATGATAAACCCAATTTTCAGGCGTTACAGGCAGAACACGACCCCTTTGTCATCCTCTTCCTTTAGAAGACCCTCAAATAGTCGTTTTCCCAAGGGAATGTTTTTTACAGGTCTTTGATAGGCCTGTAATCGACTCTTAAATGGTTTTCTCTCTTCCGAAATATTTTAAGGAGCTCTGTCTGTCGAAAAGAGGATATTTTATTTATTTGAGACTCTTAAAGGGTCTCCAAAAGGCTTTTTAAAAGTTTCCTAAATGTATAACACCCTTTAACAGTTTTTATGGTCTGAATATCTGAAAAATTCCAAGAAAAACCTCAAGCTCCCTATTGGTAGAAGAGCTTTTGCCGATTTTCTCCTATATTTAAAAGATTTTTGTTTTTAACAGCTTAAAGACTGGTTTTTAGGGTCAAGATATTCTAAGGTAACCAAGCTCCTCTATGGAACTCCGTTCGAAAGTCGGAGAGTCCAAACTCGGTTCGATAGTCGGAAAAACCTTCTCATTTCGTACATTAGTCCGGACCGACTTCCAAACGAAGGTTATATGGTTGGTTACGTGTTCCCTGACCGAGGAGTTGGCTAAAAATCTGTCATTTTGCCGACATACAGGACAATTTCGCAGCAAACTATGAGGGATATTCATTGGAAATTTTAGAGGGAAAAGTAGAGTTGTCGGACCGGATCCACAAGCCATATTGAGTTTAAATTATTTTCCGAGTTTTGCCCACAAGAACTAACTTTGGGGCTATACATGAACTGCACAAAAAAAGAGCAGAAAACTAAAAATTTTTCTCCGCCCAAAATTGCGTCGGAATACAAGAACACTATGAGTGAGCAGAAATTTGCTCCTCACGGAGTACCGAAACTCCCAAAAAAATGCAAATAAAAAGAGAGAATATTAGGATAGGTAAATATATTTCAGACCGAAGTCTCTCAGACGCATCGAAAAATTCTACAGACTACTGGCAAGCATGTCGGACGTCAGACAATTGAAGAAGGTCAGGAGAACTGAAGAAGATCATCCGCCTATAGAGTACAAAAAGGAAGTATTTTACTTGATTCGCTGGAAGATTTAAGATTTTTAGACCAATGGGTGCGTATACGTATTGTCAAAATGTATACAACACCATGAACCTTGCTTTTAGAAAACGCTTTCGACCCATTCAATGTCAAATGTGTTCCCAAACTTCAACGCCTTTGCTGTACAAAGGCATTCCCAGCTCTGCCCTCACCAGATTTGCAGATTAACACAGTCTGCCCACCAACCGGCCCCCCTATCCACAACAAAATCTCAACTTAGTATAAATATATACATTTTAGTAATTTCATTTTATTTGTTTAACAATAGAAACAATAATAATAATAACAACCATACTATTCAACAAACATCCAGCAAATATGGGTTTGGTCCAAAAAAATAAAACAAAATCGCAACACAGCTCATAAACAACAAATATAATTCGAAAACTATAGGTTTCCTAGAAGTAAAACCAAAAAAACCGGCAGCATAAATTCAATAACAACAGATAACCAAACCAAGCACTTGGCCTCGCAAAAACTCAAATCAAATGTAAAACAACAACAACAACAGCAATCGATTCACATACATAATATCACGAGCAGTTGTTACAAATGTGGGTTACAACCGTTCATGTATCGATCGTCGGACCGACCCATCTACCCACCTCTCCCGAAAAACACCATTCATTTATTGTTTTAAATTATGTACTAAATGTTGTTGGCCAACAAAAGCTGCAGCAAATCTCTAAATTATATGACCCATAATCAGACCAGATGAATATGCTGATAATTTGGTTGGGGGCGTATTTCCAGGAGATATACTTTTCAAGATTTTATGCGGATGCGAATAGAAAAATCGCAATAATTATTGTTTTCGAATTGAAACATAGAAATAACGTTTCTCAGCTACACGGGGAGAATAACTGTCCTATGATTCATGCACGTGTTATACAGTGGGCTCTCGATAACAGAAGTCTGCAATTACATTTACTAACAATATAAAAGAAATTACCAAGATTTCGGACATCATGTTTAATGTCATACTCATAATATATCCCCGTTTAAATTGCTACCAGAATGGATAGGGAATTTCAGATATTTTTAGTGACGTAAAATTTGTCATTATTTTTCGGAACCGAAAAAAAATGTTTCAATTCTTTGCATCCGTAAATTATTGCACTTTATTGTGCCACGGTCTGACATCAGCAAAAGGTTTTTCTGGGCAAAAATCCCAACTGAGTCATTCGTGCGTTGGTAGATGTTGGCGGGTGCAGAGAACGGAAACATTTAAAATTGTTGCTTTATTTCAATACCTTTTTGTTGCTTTTGTTCTTTGATTTTTTTTTGATACAACGTCATAAAGAATTGGGTGGGTGCAACAGTAATTGTTTTGAGTTTATCTCTTTTTGGATTTCGGTCTGTTTGATCTGATTTTCATGCGCTTGCAGCGAAGAGAATGAATATGAGCCGTTCCATGATATTAAAAACAAAAGAAAATTATTTTTGGTTTTAAATAAAAGAAGTTTAAAATGTAATTTAAACTACAATACTGGAATGGTAATAGGTGGCGTATACTTAACGACAACAGTCATACGCACTGATATTCGTATTTTGTCAATGAAGAAAGAAAAGAAAGCCCTCCATAGATGTAATGTTTTGTCCTGGAATCCTGGCTGCTATTCTCTCCACAAAATTCTGGAAGACGATTTTCGATAGAAGGCCTGACTATGGTAACTTGTCAATATGTCCAGATAAAAGCACCTGGATAAAGAAGACACGGAGAGACATTTCGCCTACCGAAGAAAACCCGCAGGAGGTGGAGATTTTCTGTCTATAGAATATTTGGAAAAAGTCACAAGTTTTTAAACGAACTGAAAACGGTATTATTTCCATTGATGACCTGAAGAAGGTTTTTTGACTATAGAAGAGCTGCTAAAGCTATTCCTTCTTTATAAGATCCGAAGAAGATTTTCTGCTCATAGGAGAAGGGGTTTTCGATTTATTGTTTATTTATTTCTAGTTTGCTGAATGAGATCTGAAGAAGGTCTTCGTTTTAAAGAAGACTAGAAGGAGGTCTTCTGAAGAAGGCGAAGAAGACTCGAAGAAGGTCTTCTTTTCATAGAAAGAGATCTGAAGAAGGTTTTTGGTTCATAGAAGAAGATCATCTGTCTATATATATACTGAAGGAGAGCTGAAGACGTTCTTATGTCTACTGAAGATATGAAGGAAGTCTTCGGTTTAAAGAAGAACTGAAAATGGTCTTTTGTCTACAGAAGACCTAAAGAAGGACCTCAGAATTTAGAAGATCTTAAGGAGATCTTCTGTCTTTGGAAGACCTGAAGCAAATCTTCTGCCTATAAAAGGTTTCCTGTCTATGGAAGACCTGTAAAAGGTCTTCGACATATTGAAGATTTGCGAAGGTCTTCTACCTATAAAAGATCGGAAAAAGATCTTCTCTTCATAGGAAACGTGGAAAAGTTTTTCCTTCTGTAGAAGACCTATAAAAGGTTTTTTGTCCATAGAACACCTAAAGAAGGTGTTTTACCTATAGAAGACCTAAAAAGTGCCTTCTTGTCATAGAAAACGTTAAGATCTTCCGTCAATAGAAGGCCTGATGGAGGTCATATGTCTATAGAAGGGCAGAAGAAAGTCTTCTTTCTATTGAAGATCTGCATAAGGTCTTCTGTCAATAGAATATTTTAAAAAGAACCTGAAAAAAGTCTCCTGTCTATAGAAGACCTGCAGAAGGTCTTCGGTCCATGCAAGACCTGCAAAAGGTCTTTTGTCTATAGAAGACCTGCAGAAGGTCTTATGTCCATAGAAGACCTGCAGAAGATCTGAAGACGGTGTTTTATCCATAAAAGACCTGAAGAAAGTCTTCGGTCTATAGAAGACCTGAAGAAGGTATTCTGTCTATAGAAGACCTGGAGAAGGTCTTCTGTCTATAGAAGACCTGCAGAAGGTCTTCGGTCTATAGAAGACCTGCAGAAGGTCTTCGGTCTATAGAAGACCTGCAGAAGGTCTTGCCTATAAATGACCGGACGAATGTCTTCTATCTATAAAATACCTGAAGATTTTTTTTTCTATTCATAGAAGTCCTGGAAGATGTCATCTGTCTATAGAAGCCCTAAAGGACTCCTGACGACAGTTTTCTGTCTATAGAGGACGTAAAGTAGGTTACGGTTTAAAAACCAGAAAAAGGTCTACAGCAGGGCTTGAAAAAAATCTTCAGTATATAGGAGACCTGAACAAGAGCTTCTGCCTAAAGAAGACTTGAAAAAATATGTTGTCTTCTATAGACTTCTGAAGAAGGTCAGAAGAACTGAAGAAGGAGGGCATAAAGGAAGCATTTTTTCTATAGCAAACCCTGTTTATAGAAAATCTGTAGTAGGTTAAAAACTTGATCTTCTTATCCCTATATAAACAAGTAGTAGATCTGAAGAGAATCTTCGGTTTATAGAATATTTTTAGAAAGAACTTTAGCCAAAGATTGACTCTACCCACAGAGTAACTGGAGACTTGAAGGTCTTTGGTCGACTGATGATCTAAGGAATATCTGAAGAATATTTCTTCTTCTAGCCAGTGTATACAAAATCTGTAGAAAGTTTTGCCTCTTTAGAAGAATCTAGTCTTCCATCCATAGAAGGTCCTTTTAAGGACCTCTGTCTGTAAGAAACTGGAGAAAAGACTTCTGTGATCAAAAGAGTTTATGTTATTTTACTTTGGCATACCAAAGACCTGAAAATCTGCATTTACATAAGACCTTAGAACTGTATACTTCTACAGAAGACACGGGAATGGGTTATTTATAGGCATAAAATAAACCTCTTTATAAAAAAGACTTAAATCTTATTCTACAGAAGTCATGGAGAATTTCTTTTGTCTATAGGTCAAACGAAAACGGTACCTTCTGGGCATAGAAGACCAGAAAAAGGTGTTATGGCCACAGAAATCCTTTTTTTTTTTTTCATAGAATACTTGTAGAGGGGAAAGGTATGGCCTTGGAAAGGTATTATGGCCAAATTAATCCATCTTTCCTTAGAAAACTTGAAAAGGGTCCACAGAAGTAGTTTATCAGTTTTCGGTCGATAGAAGGTCCAAGTGGCCTCTATAAATTTCTAGGAAAGGATATAGATATTCCATGTGTAGGATGGCGGGGGGAGTTCTTTCCGTCTATATAAAAATAAGATTTTTTGTCCTATATTTTTGCTACCTATCTATAGGTTCCATATTCGTAAAGGTATGACCAGAGAAATCATTTTTTATAGAAAACTTGTAGAGGAAGGAAGGTATGATCATGGGAAGGTATTATGGCCAAATTAATCCTTTTTTATATTTACAAAAGTATATTAGCAGATTTCCGTCGATAGAAGATCCAAGTGGCCTCTATAAATTTCTAGAAAAGAATACTGGTATTTCATATGTGGGAGGCTGGGTGGAGGTCTTCCCGTCTATGTATAAATAAGACTATTTGACCTATATTTGTGCTATCCTATCTATAGGTCCCATATTGGGAAAGGTATGGCCAGAGAAATTATTTTTTTTATAGAAAACTTGTAGAGGAAGGAAGGTATGATCATGGAATTGTGGCCAAACTAATCCATCTTTCCATAGAAATATTGAAAAGGGTCGAGAGAAAGATTTATATTTACAGAAGTATTTTAGTAGATTTCGGTCGATAGAAGGTCTAAGTGGCCTCTATTAATTTCTAGAAAAGGATACTGGTATTTCATATTTGGGAGGCTGGGTGGAGGTCTTCCAATCTATGTATAAATAAGACTTTTTGACCTTTATTTGTGCTACCTATCTATAGGTCCCCTATTGGTAAAGGTATGGCCATAGAAATCCTTTCATTCCATAGAAAACTTCTAGAGGGGAAAGGTATGGCCATAGAAAGGTATTGTGGCCATTGAAATCCTTTTTTTTTCATAGAAAACTTGAAAGGGGTCCAGAGAAGATTATATATTTACAGAAGTATCTTAGCAAGTCCAGGTGGCCTCTATTAATTTCTGGAAAAGGATACAGATATTCCATATGTAGGTTGTCGGGAGGAGTTCTTCCCGTCTATGTATAAATAAGATATTTTGTTTTATATTTATGCTACCTATCTATAGGTCCAACATTGGTAAAGTTATGGCCATAGAAATCCTTTTTTCCGTAGATGGGAAAGGTATGACTATGAAAAAGTATTATGGCCAAAATAATCTTTCTTCCCATAGAAAAAAGGGTCCACAGAAGATTTTATATTTACAGAATTATCTTAGCAGGTCCAGGTGGCCTCTATTAATTTCTAGAAAGGATACAGATGTTATATATGTAGGATGGCGGGAGGAGGTCCTCCCCAATCGTCTATATAAATAAGATTTCTTGCCATATACATATTTATGCTACCTATATATGCCCCATATTGGCAAAGGGCCCTCAATAGGCCTGTTCGTTTAAAGGGAATCTAATTTATTCTATGTTGACATTATGCAAGGCCCTTATAAAGAAAATAATTGTCAAGGCTCTTACAATTAGGGAAGGTCTCAGTCTCTCTCTTTCCCTCTCGCTTTTTCTCTCTCCCTCTCTCGGGGGATATTAATATAATTTAATAAAACATTTAATTTTAATATTTTTTTCTAAAATTTTCTAATTCTCCATATTTCCAATCTTTTTTTAGTCCAACAACCCAACTTGTCGCATCCCTTCCATTTGCACGGCTATGGCTTCAGTGTTGTGGGCATTGGCCGTTCGCCCGACACCAATGTGAAGAAGATCAATTTGAAACATGCTCTCGATTTGGATAGACGTGGCCTGTTGCACAGACAATATAATTTGCCACCAACGAAAGATACCATTGCGGTGCCCAACAATGGTTATGTGGTGCTGAGATTTAGAGCTGATAATCCTGGTAAGAAGAAGAAAAAGAAATCCTTTTTATAGGGAAATATTACATTTTTGTGTTTTTTTTTAGGTTTCTGGTTATTCCATTGTCACTTCTTGTTCCACATTGTCATTGGCATGAATCTGATCTTGCAAGTGGGAACAAATGCCGATTTGCCACCAGTGCCACCAGGTTTCCCAACATGTGGTGATCACACACCACCCATACCAATTAATTAAAAAAACAACGCAACAACTAACAAAATATTTTGGAGAAAATTTTTACAAAACACCAACAAGACAAGAAGTTTCCTACAGACCGGATAAGAAATTTTCTCTAAAGAAAAACAAAAAACAAACACAAAACGAAAAGACAAGAACCCATGTACAAAGAATAAAAGACAAACAAACACAGACACACACAAGAAAAACAAAACTTAACGAAAACTAAACGAAAAAGCTGTACAGAGAATGTAAAAAAAAATCACTCAAAAACAGTTGAAAGCTTTTTGCATATCTAAAGCTGTGTGTAAGCTTTTAAAGGCGTTTTTTTCAAAGCACTGCCTTGATGTGTTAAAGGCTCTCTTAAGACAAAGTCAATGGAAACACATTTAAAAAAAAACACTTCTATGCACTTGAAATGAAAGGGGAAAGCTTTAAGCTTATCATTTGAAACCCAATAAGCCATAAAAAAGCTTAAAGCTTCAAAGCAAAAATAACATATTGTCCCGTTCATTTCACAGTGCAATAGTCATAAAATTATTAAAATAATTTTTATAAGATTTTCTTCATCTTTTTTTTTGGATTTTCTTTTATAAAAAATTAAAAAAAAAAATTAATTAAAAAAAACAAAAAATTAGTAAATTATATTTCCCCTTTCCACTGTTCTATTTTTTAAACAATTTTCACAGTGCCTTAATTTTTTGTGTAAATTAAATTCTTTCAATTTTTTACATAATTTTCAAAATATTAAAAAAATTCATATTTCAAAAATTTTTGTAAATTTTTCCCTCCTCTTCATTAACTGTTTTGTAAATCAATCAACCACTTGCCCCGTCGTCTTATTTCTTTACATAATAAATTTTAAGTGAATTATTTTCTTGATATATATACCCACATATACACACATCTGTATGTGTGCAAGCTTAGTGTATATTATTACGTTTTTTTTTTTTTTTTGTTTGTAATTTTTGTTTTTTTCAAACAGAACTGCAATAGTTTTATTTTTAAACGCTTTTTTTTGCCTAGAGACTTTTGGGTAGATGAGAAACCCTCCCCGATGTCGTCGTCATGAAACTCCTAATGTTAATACCCCCACCCAGTTTTTTGTATTCCTTTTTTACTATTCCTCTCTGCTTATCCGTTGTTTTCTCTAAACGATATAAAGTTTTCCAAATTGTTAATTATTATAATCTTAATATTTGTTTTTCTTTTTTATGTAAATGAGCCCTTTTGTTTTTATTGCTCCTTTTTTTATTTGTGTATAAAGAGACATGTAAAATATATGACATATTATATTTTTTTATACGAATATTACTGCCGTTAATATTAAATTTAATTATTTTTAATAATAAACTATGAAATAAATTATATATAAATAATAAATAATATATAATTGACTCCCTTGTATTAATTTTCTTTCATTGCACAAATAACCACAAAACCGTACAAGGTTTTTGTAAATACATCAATCCCCCATCCTTTAGGATTTCAAACTCACACGAGTCCAAATCAAATACAAAAAAATTGTATAAAAAAACCAAAAATTTAAAAAAAAAATATAAAACAAAAAAAAATTTAAATATCCCAGACTGGGGTTATTAAATGCCCCATTCTGGGGTCTGTGAATTTTTTTCTATAAAAAAAACTCATATACTGGGGCTGCGAATTTTTTTCTAAGGAAAAAAACTCCCACCCTTTGTCTGGGTTATTTTTTTTCTATAAAAAGAAACTCCCAACCCATTCTATAAAAAAACGTCCATCCTGGGTCTGGGAGTAGTTTTCGCATCCTGGGTCTGGGAATTGTTTCCCGGGTCTGGGATTTTTTTTTTCTATAGAAAAAAACTGCCATACTGGTGTCTGGGAATTTTTTTCTATAGAAAAAAACTGCCATACTGGGGTCTGGGAATTTTTTTCTATAGAAAAAAACTGCCATACTGGGGTCTGGGAATTTTTTTCCATAGAAAAAACTGCCATACTGGGATCTGGGAATTTTTTTCTATGGAAAATAACTGCCATACTGGGATCTGGGAATTTTTTTCTATAGAAAAAACTTGCCATCCTGGGGTCTTGGAATTTTTTTCTATAGAAAAAACTTGCCATACTGGGGTCTGGGAATTTTTTTCTATAGAAAAAACTTGCCATACTGGGGTCTGGGAATTTTTTTCTATAGAAAAAACTTGCCATACTGGGGTCTGGGAATTTTTTCTATAGAAAAAAACTCCCATACTGGGGTCTGGGAATTTTTTTCTATAGAAAAAAACTCCCATACTGGGGTCTGGGAATTTTTTTCTATAGAAAAAAACTCCCATACTGGGGTCTGGGAATTTTTTTCTATAGAAAAAAACTCCCATACTGGGGTCTGGGAATTTTTTCTATAGAAAAAAACTCCCATACTGGGGTCTGGGAATTTTTTTCTATAGAAAAAAACTCCCATACTGGGGTCTGGGAATTTTTTTCTATAGAAAAAAACTCCCATACTGGGGTCTGGGAATTTTTTTCTATAGAAAAAAACTCCCATACTGGGGTCTGGGAATTTTTTTCTATAGAAAAAAACTCCCATACTGGGGTCTGGGAATTTTTTTCTATAGAAAAAAACTCCCATACTGGGGTCTGGGAATTTTTTTCTATAGAAAAAAACTCCCATACTGGGGTCTGGGAATTTTTTTCTATAGAAAAAAACTCCCATACTGGGGTCTGGGAATTTTTTTCTATAGAAAAAAACTCCCATACTGGGGTCTGGGAATTTTTTTCTATAGAAAAAAACTCCCATACTGGGGTCTGGGAATTTTTTTCTATAGAAAAAAACTCCCATACTGGGGTCTGGGAATTTTTTTCTATAGAAAAAAACTCCCATACTGGGGTCTGGGAATTTTTTTCTATAGAAAAAAACTCCCATACTGGGGTCTGGGAATTTTTTTCTATAGAAAAAAACTCCCATACTGGGGTCTGGGAATTTTTTTCTATAGAAAAAAACTCCCATACTGGGGTCTGGGAATTTTTTTCTATAGAAAAAAACTCCCATACTGGGGTCTGGGAATTTTTTTCTATAGAAAAAAACTCCCATACTGGGGTCTGGGAATTTTTTCTATAGAAAAAAACTCCCATACTGGGGTCTGGGAATTTTTTTCTATAGAAAAAAACTCCCATACTGGGGTCTGGGAATTTTTTTCTATAGAAAAAAACTCCCATACTGGGGTCTGGGAATTTTTTTCTATAGAAAAAAACTCCCATACTGGGGTCTGGGAATTTTTTTCTATAGAAAAAAACTCCCAGTACTGGGGTCTGGGAATTTTTTTCTATAGAAAAAAACTCCCATACTGGGGTCTGGGAATTTTTTTCTATAGAAAAAAACTCCCATACTGGGGTCTGGGAATTTTTTTCTATAGAAAAAAACTCCCATACTGGGGTCTGGGAATTTTTTTCTATAGAAAAAAAACTCCCATACTGGGGTCTGGGAATTTTTTTCTATAGAAAAAAAACTCCCATACTGGGGTCTGGGAATTTTTTTCTATAGAAAAAAAACTCCCATACTGGGGTCTGGGAATTTTTTTCTATAGAAAAAAAACTCCCATACTGGGGTCTGGGAATTTTTTTCTATAGAAAAAAACTCCCATACTGGGGTCTGGGAATTTTTTTCTATAGAAAAAAACTCCCATACTGGGGTCTGGGAATTTTTTTCTATAGAAAAAAACTCCCATACTGGGGTCTGGGAATTTTTTTCTATAGAAAAAAACTCCCATACTGGGGTCTGGGAATTTTTTTCTATAGAAAAAAACTCCCATACTGGGGTCTGGGAATTTTTTTCTATAGAAAAAAACTCCCATACTGGGGTCTGGGAATTTTTTTCTATAGAAAAAAACTCCCATACTGGGGTCTGGGAATTTTTTTCTATAGAAAAAAACTCCCATACTGGGGTCTGGGAATTTTTTTCTATAGAAAAAAACTCCCATACTGGGGTCTGGGAATTTTTTTCTATAGAAAAAAACTCCCATACTGGGGTCTGGGAATTTTTTTCTATAGAAAAAAACTCCCATACTGGGGTCTGGGAATTTTTTTCTATAGAAAAAAACTGCCATACTGGGGTCTGGGAATTTTTTTCCATAGAAAAAACTGCCATACTGGGATCTGGGAATTTTTGTCCATAGAAAAAACTGCCATACTGGGATCTGGGAATTTTTTTCTATGGAAAATAACTGCCATACTGGGATCTGGGAATTTTTTTCTATAGAAAAAACTTGCCATCCTGGGGTCTGGGAATTTTTTTCTATAGAAAAAACTTGCCATACTGGGGTCTGGGAATTTTTTTCTATAGAAAAAAACTCCCATACTGGGTTCTGGGAATTTTTTTCTATAGAAAAAAACTCCCATACTGGGGTCTGGGAATTTTTTTCTATAGAAAAAAACTCCCATACTGGGGTCTGGGAATTTTTTTCTATAGAAAAAAACTCCCATACTGGGGTCTGGGAATTTTTTTCTATAGAAAAAAACTCCCATACTGGGGTCTGGGAATTTTTTTCTATAGAAAAAAACTCCCATACTGGGGTCTGGGAATTTTTTTCTATAGAAAAAAACTCCCATACTGGGGTCTGGGAATTTTTTTCTATAGAAAAAAACTCCCATACTGGGGTCTGGGAATTTTTTTCTATAGAAAAAAACTCCCATACTGGGGTCTGGGAATTTTTTTCTATAGAAAAAAACTCCCATACTGGGGTCTGGGAATTTTTTTCTATAGAAAAAACTTGCCATACTGGGGTCTGGGAAATTCCCATCCTTGGTCTGGGAATTTTTTTCTATAGAAAAAAACTCCCATCCTTGGTCTGGGAATTTTTTTCTATAGAAAAAAACTCCCATCCTTGGTCTGGGAATTTTTTTCTATAGAAAAAAACTCCCATCCTTGGCCTGGGAATTTTTTTCTATAGAAAAAAACTCCCATCCTTGGTCTGGGAATTTTTTTCTATAGAAAAAAACTCCCATCCTTGGTCTGGGAATTTTTTCTATAGAAAAAAACTCCCATCCTTGGTCTGGGAATTTTTTTCTATAGAAAAAAACTCCCATCCTTGGTCTGGGAATTTTTTTCTATAGAAAAAAAACTCCCATCCTTGGTCTGGGAATTTTTTTCTATGGAAAAAAAACTCCCATCCTTGGTCTGGGAATTTTTTTCTATAAAAAAAAACTCCCATCCTTGGTCTGGGAATTTTTTTCTATAGAAAAAAACTCCCATCCTGGGTCTGGGAATTTTTTTCTATAGAAAAAAACATCCTTGGTCTGGGAATTTTTTTCTATAGAAAAAAAATCCCCTCCTTGGTCTGGGAAAAAAAACTCCCATTCTTGGTCTGGAATTTTTTTTTTTATAAAAAACTCCCATCCTTGGTCTGGAAATTTTTTTCTATAGAAAAAAACTCCCATCCTTGGTCTGGAAATTTTTTTCTATAGAAAAAAACTCCCATCCTTGGTCTGGTTCTCCAGGTTCTGGGAATTTTTTTCTAAATTTGGAATAAAATCCGATACTCCCTTCTAGAGTTATCAGGTAGTAGTTCAAGTATTTTTTATATTTGAACTTTTGAACTCAGTTGGAATTCGGAGTTTGATGCTTTTAAAGTTTTGAAAATGGAATATTTCAGTCTACCAAAAACTATAACTTTCAGGAATTGTACGTACTTTCATCACAATTGTACAGAAAAATTAATACTGAAAAAATATAAATCGAAGTTATTTTTGTCATAACCTCCAAATTATAACCTTGGAGTTACTACATATATATAACAACAAAATGTACCAAAAACTGTACAAATACCCCATCCACTTTAGCCTTAATTTACACACATTTGGGTGAGTAACAGATTACAACTTGCAAGACCGATGTAAATAAATCCAAAAAGCATTCCCTGGTTAAAGAGCAAAAAAAGTCAAGCTCCAATGGATCAATGATCTGGAAGTAAGTATGGTAAAATTTTTCGTACAAAACTACCAATAAATAAATCTGCAATTATATTTCTCTTCAAAATAAATCAAATTTCCTCCTCTCTCTCTCCCTACATCTCTTTCTAAACCAGGTACTAAATCCATTGGATGCCATATGCGATCGGAAACGTTCTGATGCTGTTTGTGTTTCGAATTTGAAAAATGCCAAGGCTGTGGATAAGAGTGTCCTTGTGGAGAGGCCAGATGTCAAGATCTTTCTCCCCTTTCGTTTCTATGTTTATGAGCCGAAAAATCTCTTTATACCAAACACCTATAATCGTTATTTGGGTAAGTTCCCCCAAACATGGGGCACAAGAGCGAATTGTTGTAAAAAAGACCCAGTTTGTTATGCTCTCTCTCTCTCTCTCTCTGTGTTATTAATGATTTGTGTGTATGTTGTTTTTTTTCTGTTGTTGTTATTCTGTCTCTCTCTCTGTGTGTGCTTATGCCATTATCGCTCTTGTTCGCCTGGCTATGTGTGTGTTTTTTTTATTATAAATTTATTTAATTTTTTTGAGTGTATTTCGACCAAAGAAACCCAAAAGAAATTTGGTTACTTTGGTTCCATAGTTTGTAAGCTAATCCATTTACATTTCTATCCCAAACCTCTGTACTTCATCATCCACCTACTCCTACTCCATGTTTTAGTTGCCCCCTCTGGCGATCACTTGATCTCGTTGGTCGATGAAATTTCCTACATATCACCACCGGCACCAATGCTCTCGCAAATACACGACATACCGCCAGAGCTATTCTGCAATGGTGATAATCGTCCACCGGATTGTGGTCCCAACTGTGAGTGTGTGCACAAAGTCGATATACCGTTGGGCGCCGTCGTTGAGGTCGTCCTGGTCGATGAGGTCCAGCAAATCAATCTCTCGCATCCCTTTCATTTACACGGCACACCATTCTATTTGGTTGGCATGGGACGTTCACCGGACAAGTCGATAAAGAAAATCAATTTAAAACACACCTTGGAATTGGATCGCATGGGTATGCTGGAGAGAGATTTTTCCAAACCACCGCTCAAGGATAATGTTGCTGTGCCGAACAACGGTTACGTTGTGTTGAGATTTCGTGCCGATAATCCTGGCTATTGGTTGTTCCATTGTCATTTTCTGTTCCACATTGTAATTGGCATGAATTTGGTATTTCACATAGGTACCCATGCTGATCTGCCGCCGGTCCCTGACAAGTTTCCTACGTGTGGTGATCATGTGCCACCTGTGACACTGTTCTAAAACTTTATTGTATTTAACTATTATTTCTATTGCTTTTATTGTGTGTATGTATGTGTAAATGCTATGGCAACGACTACTTAATGCTGCTACTGTCACAAATTGGTCTGTACAGAAATGGTTTGTATCTAAGATTCCTTTTTAACTAGAAATTAGGAAAACAAAGGGGTTTGTGGATATTGTTCTATAGAAAAAAACTCCCAACCTGTGTCTGGGAATTTTTTTCTATAAAAAAAAAACTCCCAACCTGTGTCCGGGAATTTTTTTCTATAGAAAAAAAAACTCCCAACATGTGTCTGGGAATTTTTTTCTATAGAAAAAAAACTCCCAACCTGTGTCTGGGAATTTTTTTCTATAGAAAAAAAAACTCCCAACCTGTGTCTGGGAATTTTTTTCCATAGAAAAAAACTCCCAACCTGTGTCTGGGAATTTTTTTCTAGAAAAAAAAAAAACTCCCTACCTATGTCTGGGAATTTTTTTCTAGAAAAAAAAACTCCCTACCTGTGTCTGGGAATTTTTTTCTATAGAAAAAACCTCCCATCCTGGGTCTGGGAATTTTTTTCTATAGAAAAAACCTCCCATCCTGGGTCTGGGAATTTTTTTCTATAGAAAAAACCTCCCATCCTGGGTCTGGGAATTTTTTTCTATAGAAAAAACCTCCCATCCTGGGTCTGGGAATTTTTTTCTATAGAAAAAACCTCCCATCCTGGGTCTGCGAATTTTTTTCTATAGAAAAAAACTCCCAACCTGTGTCTGGGAATTTTTTTCTAGAAAAAAAAACTCCCTACCTGTGTCTGGGAATTTTTTTCTATAGAAAAAACCTCCCATCATGGGTCTGGGAATTTTTTTTCTATAGAAAAAAAAACTCCCAACCTGTATCTGGGAATTTTTTTCCATAGAAAAAAACTCCCAACCTGTGTCTGGGAATTTTTTTCTAGAAAAAAAAAACTCCCAACCTGGGTCTGCGAATTTTTTTTCTGTAGAAAGAAACTCCCAACCTGGGTCTGCGATTTTTTTTCTGTAGAAAAAAACTCCCAACCTGTGTCTGGGAATTTTTTTCTAGAAAAAAAAAACTCCCTACCTGTGTCTGGGAATTTTTTTCTATAGAAAAAACCTCCCATCATGGGTCTGGGAATTTTTTTCTATAGAAAAAACCTCCCATCCTGGGTCTGGGAATTTTTTTCTACAGAAAAAACCTCCCATCCTGGGTCTGGGAATTTTTTTCTATAGAAAAAACCTCCCATCCTGGGTCTGGGAATTTTTTCTATAGAAAAAACCCCAAAAATATTTTTTTTCGGTTAATTTTATTCTTTTATGGGATCATGTGCAATGAGAGGACTTAGACATAAACCTTGGCGACTGACAGTAGCAGCGTGCCAGATAATGTTTGTATATACCATTAAAAACAACAATAAATTATAAATTATGTTTAATTTTTTAACGTTTGAAAATTGCTACTAGAACTCTCAACATTTTTTTAAATAATTTCCTTACTAACATTTGCTCTTGTCCAGAACTGCAAGAATGTAAAACTTTTTTCTACGATAACCGATATTTTCTTTATGATATCGAAAAACATTGCAAAACTAGCAGATTCTTGCAGGTTCTGGAGCATATAGCTATAAAAAATACTTCTTACAATGTCATATGTTGTTTACACAACTCCATTGAAAATGTGTGACTAACATAGATTTATTATTTCCGAATTATTTTTTTAAATATTCTTTTTTAACAGCGCCCATGTAAATTATGTTCAAAAAGAGTTAAAAAAAAATTGTAAAAAACAAAATGCCCTAAAAAATTGTTTTATTTCCAATAAATTCTGTTTTTAATTACCTATTTCTTAAAAAATAATAAAAACAAAATCGTTGTGTCAATCAAACTCTATGCGTAGTGATATTTCCTACTGTCAATAACATTTAAGATTGTTTTTTGTTTTATAATTTAAATATACATATGTTTTTTTTTTTCTTAATTTAAATGTTTAATAATTATTATTTGTTTTTTGTTTTATTTAACCTTGTAATAAAGATATTTATATAATTAAATATATACGTAAAATCTATTTGTATTGACTTGTGTTCGAAATATTTCTTTTGTCAAATACTCTACTTCCACTTTTACTTCTTTGAGAAAAAAAAAAAAAAACAAAAACAAAAATTTTAATGAGCAATTTTTGTAATGAAAGGTGAGTCAATCTCTCTCTCTCTCTTTTGTACTCCTAAACTTTGTGGGAGAAATGGTGAGGGGAAACTCTGTAAATTTTCGTTACTAACACACACTTATACAAATATTTTTATATATCCTACAGCACATAAAATCCTTGACTAAAATTCTAAGACATCCACTTTGGACGAAAGTGAGGGAAAGACTCAGATAAGGTTCAGTTTTTAAAAAAAAGACAATCCCCGGAAAGCATTTGAAATATTATTTTAAAAATAAAACAAAAACAAAAAAGACATTTAGTTACTTAGTCAAAATTTTTTTACTCTCAACAGTCAGAATAATTTAACTGTAGAAAAATCGGTTAAAACTGTGGCTAAATACCCTTAGAATTCCTAAAGTCAAAGGGGACTTCTTACGGATATAAGGGGTCGTTGCCAGTAATGGATGGAGTTGCACTGAATGTTTCCTCGTGTGCTAAATATCTCGATACGTGCAATCTATTTATTTAGGAATGTCATAGAAAAATAGAAATTTAGACAACAAGCCGTGCACTGGATGTACGTCACAGAGGCCTTAAATGTTCTAACATATGGCTGTCAAGTCTGGAGGCATGCGATTGAATCCAGAGCTCTAATTCCAAATAATAATCACATGGAAGAGCGTCACGTCCGTACTAACAACCGGAGCTCTCAAAAGCAATCCCCAATCTATATTGAATGTGGTCCTCTGGACCGTCTGGCTATATAGACAGACGGTCCCATAATGGATGAAGGCACTGGTGCTGGCATATTCTGCCCTAACTCAATCATCGAACACTCATATAAACATAATCCACATTAAACTTAATGACAACTGTAGCGAAGACTCTCGCAGGCAATAACTAAAAGAGCTATGCAAAGGCAGACCAGGACCAGTGACAATATATCCTATCAAATCATGAGCCTTTAAATCGAGAGCCAGTCTTACCTTCAGGAAAGTCCCTATTAAATACGTAATAGCATTAAGCTTAGTTTGGTTCCAACCCATAGCAACAAGGTGGAGAATAATGTAGCTGAATAATCAGATCTATCACCAATAAGCTATTACGTCAGCTGTTTCAAAAACAAAAACAAAACCAATTAAAAAAAAAACAGAAGTAACAGTGTAATGCAATTTTCCAAAAAAAAAATTCATTAAAATCTTAAAAATGCCGAATGTGGCCGTTATATTGGGTTCTATACGACGACGTGCACTTGCATAGACAGCTTTTGTCATAAGCCATTGAAATCGGTGAATAATATCGCTAAAATCATCAAAATACCGAATATCATGAGGTGCCCTTATATGGGGGCTATACGAGGGCGTTGACCTACACGGACAATTTTCTGTTATCGGCTGTAGTATCCATTACCAACTCCAATTGCCAAATTTGCAACAATTCCGGTGAATAATGTCGCTTAAATCATCAAAATACCGAAATTCGGGAGGAGCCGTTATATGGGGGCTGTACGAAGGCGTGGACCTGCACTGACAACCTTCTGTCATAGGCTGTGGTATCCATTACGAACTTCAACTACCAAATTTGAAACAATTCCGGTGATTAATATCGCTAAAATCATCAAAATACCGAATATCGGAAGGTACCATTATATGGGGGCTATATCAAAACGTGGACCTGCATAGACAATTTTCTGTCATAGGCTGCAGTATCCATTATGAACTTCAAATACCAAATTTGAAACGATTCCGGCAAATAATGTCGCCAAAAACATCAAAATACCGATAATCAAGAGGTACCGTTATATGGGGGCTATACGAGGGCGTTAACCTACACGGACAATTTTCTGTTATCGGCTGTAGTATCCATTACCAACTCCAATTGTCAAATTTGCAACAATTCCGGTGAATAATGTCTCGAAAATCGTCAAAATACCGAATATCGGGAGGTACCGTTACATGGGAGCCATACGAAGACGTGGATCCGCACAGACAATTTTCTATTATCGGCTGTAGTATTCATTACGAACTTCAAGTACCAAATTTGAAACAATTCCGGTAAATAATGTCCCCAAAATCATCAAAATACCGACTATAGGTAGGTACCATTATATGGGGGCTATACCAAATCGTGGACCTGAACAGACAAGTTTCTGTCATAGGCTGTAGTATCCATTACGAACTTCAAATACAAAATTTGAAACATTCCCGGTGATTAATATCGCAAAATTCATCAAAATACCGAATATCAGGAGGTGCCGTTATATGGGGGCTATACGAAGACGTGGAACTGCACGGACAATTTTCTGTCATAGGCTGTAGTATCCATTACAAACTTTAAAAGACCAATTTTTAAACATTTCCTTTGAATATTGTCGTTTAAATCACCAAAATTCCAAAAATAGGGTGGTGCCATTATTAGGGGTTTATACCAAAACGTGGACCTACATGACCCATTTTCAATACCAAAAGTCCTGCAGACATAGTATACATTTGAGTAAAATTTTATAAATCTACTTAATTTCGTTCGGAAGCTAGAGTGATTTCCACAGACGGACGTACATCGCTAAATCGACATAGAGTTTTATGCTGATCAAGAATATGTATACTTTGTGGGGTCTAAAATGTATATTTCGAGGGGTTACAAACGGAATGACAAACTTAATATACCCTCCAGGTTATCTTGCCTGTAATCTCGAGAAGAAGAAGAACAAGTTCCCTTTTATAACTTAGTAGGCTTGATCTAAGAATCGCGATAGGCATATGCTGACCTCAAGACGGGATGACAGTATTCCTCACTACTGTATACTATGTGAAGAAGAGATAGAGACTCAGGTTCAATACGTTCTACGCAGATGTCCAATTGGCAAGTGGGAGATAGAAACTCTAACGTGCCTTTCGAACTTTGAAAATCGTCAGAAACCCGAATAGAAGGTGATACTATCATATGGGTATGATCTGTAAACATGAAATTTAAAAGAAATCGGATATTGGGAGCTACAATCATTGGGACCCATGTGGACCCCTTTTTGCCATTAAGGTGTTAATCCATTAAAGACTTCAAATATCAAATTTCTGTTGGGTACTATAGACAATGGAGGTACATTCATATAGGAGCTGTACGAAAACAAGAACAGAATAAGGGCATTTTCAATACCAAATATGCCAGGCACAATGCAAACTGTTAGGCCAAAGCTCTATGTCAAACAATGCGGGCTGTATATTGATTTGAAACCATTAAAAAGACATTAAATTTCACCGGGCCGAACTTTTAATACCCTCCACCATTGGATAATGAAAGCATTTGTAGGCAAAAGTGTCTGCATTCAAACGTGATCCACTTTAAACTACAAACCCCAGTAAGATCGATAGGAAAAATAGTTGGAGCCGTTATATGGGGTCTATACTAAAACGGGAGCCTATATATATATATTCAATGTTCTGCAACAGGAGCTGGACCCATTACGAGCTACAAATACCACTTTTAGACAAATCCGTTGAAAAAAGGTGGCAAAAATCATGAAAATACCCACTTCGGAAGCTACCCTTATATGGTGGCTATACAAAAACGTGAACCTTTGTATACAATGTTTCGCGACCGGCACTAGAAGCTGTAACGAACTACAAATACAAATTTTTAGACAATTCCGGGGGGAAATGTGGCTGAAACCATCAAAATACCGAATGTTGAGAGATTTCGTTATATGGGGACTATACGAAAATGTGGACCTATATGTACAATTTTCCGCCACAGGAACTAAAGCCCATAACAACAGAAAAGCGTGGCGGAAAATGGACTGATATTCCCTATTTCAATGCCAAACAACCGAGAAGCGAAATCGCTGTCGGCCCAAATTTCAAATAGTTTTGACGACAATTAAACACCGGACATAACCCACTTTCCTCAAAACCCCAACACAAACATCAAAAATGTGCAATGGAAGCCCTCTCCTGAAAATTGTCATTACTATTACAATTAAATAATAAATTTGTTTTTCTTTTTTCTCTCTTTCCCTCCTCCCTTCTCGCAGTTGCTTCTGATGCTGATCACTTGGTATCACTAATTGATGAAGTCTCCTATATATCACCCCCCTCACCATTGCTCTCGCAATACGATGACATACCACCGCATCTGTTCTGCAATGGCGACAATCGACCCATGGACTGTGGTGAGAATTGTGAATGTGTGCATAAAATCGATTTACCCCTGAACTCGATTGTGGAAATTGTACTGGTCGATGAGGTGCAGCAAATCAATATCAGCCATCCATTCCATTTGCATGGTATGCCATTTTATGTTGTCGGCATGGGTCGATCACTGGATGAAGAGACACAGCGCATGAGTTTGAAGCTGGCCATTGATTTAGATCGTCGCGGTATGTTGGTGAGAAAATTCTTGAAGCCCTCGCTAAGAGATACGGTTCCGGTGCCAAATAATGGTTATACCATCATAAGATTTCGTGCTGATAATCCTGGCTTTTGGCTGTTCCATTGTCATTTTCAATATCATATTGTGATCGGCATGAATTTGGTATTTCAAGTTGGAACGAAAAAAGATTTGCCACCCGTGCCGGCTGGATTTCCCAAGTGTGCTGATTTCAAGCCACCCATTAAATTGTGGTAATGGAAAAGTTGAGATGGAAATTGGAGTGGCTGGAGGAGAAGAACTGTTTTGTTTGGCTGCTGTTTGTCTTGTGGGCGGCATCTTGGATGAAGTTTTTTCTTAGGTTCTAAAAAAGCTTTCTTTAAATTTTAGTTAATGTTTTTGTTTTTATTATTATTATTTTTTTGTTTAATATAACAACTACAATGTATACTAATTAAAAAACCTAAATAAATGTTGATTTTTTTACAAAAAAAAAACCTTAAATAATTAATTAATAAATAATAAATTTGTTTATGTTTTATAAAATATGTATAGCTTAAGGCCATTGAAATGTTCTTGCTGTGTATTTCTTTTTTTTAAGTTATTGCCAAATAAATGAAACTTTTTCTATGTTTTTTTGGGAAGGATGTGTGTTTTGTTTAGGCGACCTTGAGAATAGATGAGATAGCAAGCGTACCTACGTACAATGTTATACCAGGCGGATTTGAGAAGACATTTAAAAACAAGTCCTAGGCCCCAATAAAAGTTGGCCAAAATAAAAATCTCCTCGTCCCAAATAAAAAGTTATCTTGCTCTCGAAATACTAAACTCTCTAAGAAGGAGCTGAGGAAGTTTTTTCCTATAAATTCACATTTTCCACAAAAAAATATTTAGATCCCCGAATAACAATGTTTCCAACATAAATATATTAAAACAAGTAAAAAAAGCAGCAGTTAGTTCGGGCTGAACTTTTAATACCCTCCACCATCTAAAACGAAATTGGGAATTTAAAAAAAAATAAAATCCGCTAAAAATTCTGTTAAAATCTTAAAAATACTGAATATAGCCGCTATGTTGGGGTCTATACGAAGACGTGGACCTGCATAGGCAACTTTTGTCATAAGCCATTAAAATATTCAAATGTGAAACTTAAAAAAAAAAGTAAAAAAGTTCGGCATTTGTATGCCCTTCACTATTTGGACGAATTTTGCAATTTTCGAGAAAATAAAATCCGTTTAAAAATTCTGTTAAAATCTTAAAAATACCGCATGTATACCGTATATAAGGGTCTATACCAAGACGTGGACCTGCATATGCAACTTTTGTCATAAGCCATTACAATATTCAAATGCGAAAAAATCGGTTGAATAATGTACCTAAAATCAGAAAAATACCAAATATAGGCTGCTACCGTTATATGAAGAGCTGGACCTGCACAGACAATTTTCTGTCATAGGCTGTAGTATCCATGACGGACTTCAAATACCATATTTGAAACAATTCCGGTGAATAATGTAGCTAAAATCATTAAAATGCCGAATATAGGGAGGTACCGTTATATAGGGGTATACGAAGACGTGGACCTGCACAGACAATTTTCTGTCTTAGGCTGTAGTATCCATTACGAACTTTAGATACCAAATTTCAAACAATTCTGGTGAATAATGTCGCTAAAATCATAAAAATGCCTAATATAGGGAGGTACCGTTATATGGAGGCTATACGAAGACGTAGACCGGCACAGATAATTTTCTGTCATCGGCTGTAATATCCATTACGAACATCGAATACCAAATTTGAAACAATACCTCTGAAAAATGTCGCTAAAATCATCAAAATGCCAAATTTCGGGAGGTACCGTTATATGGGGGCTATACGAAGACATGGTCCTGCACAGACAATTTTCTGTCATCGGCTGTAGTATCCATTACAAACATCGAATACCAAAATTGAAACAATTCCGGTGAATATTGTCGCTAAAATCATCAAAATACCGAATATAGGGAGGTACTGATATATGGGGCCTATACGAGGATCTGGACCTGCATAGACAATTTTCTGTCATAGGCTGTAGTAGCCATTACGAACTTCAAATACCAAATTTGAAACAATTCCCGTGAATAATGTAATCAAAAGGAACTGCTTGTGTTAATTTTCGGACAATTCCATTGGAAAATGTGGCTGAAATCTTTAAAATACCGAATATCGGGAGGCATTGTTATATGGGGGCTATATGATATCGTACAACTATATAGACAATTTTCTTACAGGTGGTAAAGAAGTCACGAAGAACTCCACGTGTAGAATTTCAGACAATTCCATTGGAAAATGTGGCTAAAATCATTAAAATATCGAATATCGGGGGGTACCGCTGTATGGGGGCTATACGATATTGTGGACCTATGTAGACATTTCTCTTCCAGGGAGTAAAGTACTTGGAAAGAACTTCTAGTATGGATTTTTAGACAATTCCATTAACAAATTTGGGTACAATCATCAAAATACCGAATATCGGGGTGTACCGTTGTATAAAATCATAATATCGAGGGTACCGCTATATGGGTGCTATACGATATCATGGACCGATATAGCGCATCTTCGAACTTGACCAGCCTGCATACAAAAGACTGATCTGTGCAAAATTTTAGCTTCCTATCTTTATTCGTTTTGACTCTAGAGTGATTAGACCAGACGGAGGGACGGATAAACGGACAGGGCTAATTTAGAATTTTACGCTGTATACTTTGTTAGGCCTAAAATTATTATTTCTGTTGGGGCAACCCACATTAACAATATGGCATCTCATGTTGCAACATCCTATACGGCAACGCCGATATAATAGGACGCCGTGCTACCGCCATTTTAGCTTGATCAGTCTTGTTTTGTCTGTCACTCGAGTCTGACTCACTACATTGTAACTTCTTCATTCCTTTCAAATTAGTAGCTGTGAACGCTCATCATCCAATAAATCTTTACACCTTTAGTATTAACAAACATTGGCTTTTATTTCAAACCATAAAAGTACAACAAAAGTGGCGACGAGGATAGTGGAAATTGATCAATAATTGCACACACAACAATCCGCAAAAATGTCTCAAGACATAATTCTACAATTGTTAACAGAGCAACAAAAAGCAATGTCGCAACAAACGCAACTGCTAAAGCATATGGCTGATCTTCTTCAAGCACAAGGAGCACCAAATTCACCACAAACATCAAATTCATCCAAAGCAGCACTAATGGAATCACTAGCACAGTCAATGACAGCATTCGTATACGAGCCAGAGAGCGGTCTGATATTTCAAGCGTGGTACAACAGGTTTGTGCATGTTTTCGAAAAAGAAGCAAGCTCACTCGAAGAACATGACAAAGTGGCCTTGTTATGGAGAAAAATGTCGAACCAAGTACATGAAAGATTTGCCAACTACGTATTACCAGCAAAACCTGAAGACATGACTCTAAAGGATACAGTAGAGAAACTCAAGAAACTCTTTGGTAAAACAGAAACACAAGTCTCACAAAGATACAAATGCCTTCTGCTAGCAAAAGGCGACATCGAAGATTTCAGAGAATACGCAAGCAGAGTAAACCTACAATGCGAACTATTCAAAATGAAAGAACTGAAAATCGACCAATTCAAATGTCTCATTTTCGTCTTAGGACTCAAGTCAGCAAAGGACAACGACATAAGACTTCGCTTACTAAAGGTACTGGATGATGAAAACACTACAATGAACCTAGATCAACTAGTAGACGAAACACAACGAATTCTAGATCTCAAATCGGACAACATTCTCATTGAACATCAATCAAAAATCGTCTGTTCACTCAACAAGCACGCAAAAGACTTCAAGAAGCACAAAACACCCAATTCACCCTGTTGGTATTGCGGAGACCTTCACTACGTCAAATTTTGTCCTTTCCAGAAACATAAATGCACAACATGCAATCAAGTGGGTCATAAAAATAACTTTTGCAACATCGCTAAGACTGGTAAGAATTTCAAATCATCGTCTGAAAACAACCAGAACGAATTCAAGAAATACAGCAATTCAAGGAAATCATTCAAAACTAAGGCAGTTTTCAAAACACACAACATTAATTTCCGCGACTTAAGGAAATACACAACTGTCCTAATCAACAACAATCCTGTAAAACTTCAAATTGATACTGCATCAGACATATCAATTGTATCTATCAACACATGGAAAGCTATAGGTAAGCCTGAAGCCTACGAAACTTTTGACAACGCTAGCGACGCAAACGCAAACTCAATCAAGCTCCTAGCAGAATTTCAATGTGACGTCACAATCGACAAAACATCAAAAACATTAAAATGTTATATAACAGATATAGAAAAACTCAATATCATGGGAATCGATTGGATTCAAGCATTCAATCTATGGCAGAAACCAATAACCTCATGGTGTCATCAAATAAACTTCGTTGATGAAATAGCAGAATTGAAAACGAATTATCAATCAGTTTTTGATAACAGTACCCCAGGTCTGTGCAAAACAAAAGTCAAAATACAATTATTGTCAAACACAAAAGAAATATTCGTTCCCAAACGACCAGTTCCTTTCGCAGCAAGAAAGGAAATTGAAACAGAACTCCTCAGATTAGAAAACGCAGGAATAATCACACCAAATCCAAATGCACCAGAAGGTAAGTCTCCAGCAGAATCCTTCATCGGAAGAAAAATGAGAACGGTCTTCGACGTTCTAAGGAAGCAACAATCGCCTGAGTATAACGTCAATCACAAAATGGAACAGCAGTACAATACCAAACACGGTACCAAAAACAGAGAGTTTAGCAACGGAGAATTGGTCTATGCCAGAAACTTCAAAGGAAACAAAAGTTACTGGACAACAGGCGAAATAGTCGAGCGTAAAGGGAAAGTCATTTACAACACTCTAATCGACGTTGGGGACAGGAAAATTCTAGTACGAGCTCATACTGATCAACTCCGACATAGAGAATCGGTAGAGTCAAGCAGTCAAGAACGACAAAAACTACCATTGGACGTACTACTTGAAGAATTCGAAATCGCTTTGCCTAACCATCAAGAACATTTTGCAACTCCAACAGGTTCACCAAACTGGACACCTCAAAGAATAACAAGTCGCAGACAACCAGTCGAACCTATTTCAAGATCACCTTCTCATCTTAAGGAGGGAGATGTTGGGGCAACCCACATTAACAATATGGCATCTCATGTTGCAACATCCTATACGGCAACGCCGATATAATAGGACGCCGTGCTACCGCCATTTTAGCTTGCTCAGTCTTGTTTTGTCTGTCACTCGAGTCTGACTCACTACATTGTAACTTCTTCATTCCTTTCAAATTAGTAGCTGTGAACGCTCATCATCCAATAAATCTTTACACCTTTAGTATTAACAAACATTGGCTTTTATTTCAAACCATAAAAGTACAACAATTTCGATGAGTTACAAACGGATTGACGAACTTAATATAACCTCCTTACTATGGAGGGTGGAGGGTATAAAAGCCAACCATCTGCTGGTTGTCTGTATCACCAAATTAAATTAAATTTGGTGCAAATTGTTTCCTTCAAAATACCTTTATTCGGGAGGTATCATTATAAATGCTAAATGCTGACAAAGTTCCGATACTGACAACATTTTTTTCTAAGAGATACTCTAAATATTATTATATTAAATTAAACATGTAAACCCTTCGAAAAGTTCGACCGATCATTTCACTTGTGAAAAATTTAGTGGTGGTTTGAAGTGCTAAATAACAGACAATTCGCTAAAATATTTTAGTAATAACTCCAGAGAAACGAAAATCAGGAGGCACTGCATTATGGAGATAATGCTTGGGCGTGGACCAAATAGATCATTTTCAATGGTCTCTCAATCTCTGTAAAACAATGTCAATCGTGATACGAAGAAAAATAATAGGCTGCAATAACGGCTAGCCATTTGAAATCATTTTTGAATATTCAGTCATTCTATACCAAATTACCATAGAGACGAGCATGGAGTCGCCTTTACGGTTACCATAGTAACCTCTAATACCAACCATCCTAAAAATCCTTTCACCACACATTCCAACCAAAACAACACCAACAAATACCGTATTTTCCTCAAAAACGAAAAGCAAAGAAACCATGTCCGAAGAATTGCAAAAAGCTGGTCTCTTCATTGATGACATTTATCGCTTGCGTGTCCAAGATCCACGCATTGCCAATGAAACGAATGAACTGCGTGAAGAATGCCTCGAATATGCCAATAAATTGGATGAATTCAAAAAATTAGCTGTGGAATTTGATAAAATTCTCAAAAACTATGCCAAAGATGTGGAGAAGGAGAAGCTACGTGCCATCGGCACACAGAATCGTTTGAAGACAATGGCCAAGCAGAGGCAGGCGGAACAGCAATTGTATCAGGTAAGATAAAATCTCATACCTTGTGTTTATATCAAATGATATTGATTGCATTTTTTTTTTTTCCAGAGTAAAATCCATGAGAAAAACTTAGAATTGGAGCGATTGAAGAGTGAATACCAATATCTGCAGCGAGTCGAATCGGAGCAACAGGAGTTAATAAATAATTATTTAATGAATCAATAAAAAACCAAAGGAAATATTTTGAAACTATTTAAAAATTATTAATTCATAGACGAAGGTAGTTAAGTTTTTTTTTTTTTGGAAAAAATCATGCAGGGATAAAAATAATGGTAGAATACCCTCTTGATCCATCTTGAAATCCTTAGCCTAAAAATAATAGAAAGACAATATATAGGTTTTACAGTCTCCATAGGAAATATCTTTCCCATTCACAGATAAAGAAAAGGAGTGTCTCGCTTCACTACAGTTCATTTGAGCCAGAATTGGAGAGCTATGTCTTAAGAAAAATTATGTACCCTTAGGCCACTTCCAAATTGCCTAAAAAGAGATAGACAAAAAATGTCTAGGTCTGTGATTTTTTCCAAAAAGAGTAATTTACAGATCCTCAGATGCTTTTCTTATTTTTTGCATTCAAGATGCATTTTCCATAGAAAAAAAATGAAATATTAGAACCTTATGGAAATTTGGAACTTTAGTTGTTTTAATTTCTATGCGAAAAATGCAAAACTTTTATGGAAAAGGAAACATATTTGTCCCATTGGAAAAATAAACTCTTGGGAGAAAATTGTTACCCTTTGTGTGGGAGGTATCAGAAGGGGTGGGCCGACACATATCATCTTCACACTAGATCTGGCGTTAGTAAAAATATTGGGATGTGTAGATTTTGAAGAGAACCCAATGCTTATTTCACAATTTTTTGGCCGTTTTGCTATTCAAAATTATAACCCCTTTGTGGGGAGATATCAAAAGGAGTAGACCGACACATCCCATCTTTATACCAGATCTTAGTAGAAATGTTGAAATTTGAAAATCGGAGGAATATTTCGAATTTTATGGGAAATACAATTATTAAAAATGTTGACCCTCTGTGGGACAGGTGCCAAAAGAAGACGCCCACAGCAGATCTTGTGTTAGTATTGCAAAGCGTGAAGTCTAAAGTGACTCGAATGCTTAGTTTGAATTTTATGAAAGTTTTGGTTTTTTAAAATTTTAACCCCTCTATGGGATAGGTACCAGAAGGAGTGCAACGACATATTCCATCTTCATACCAGATCTTGTGTTGATAACAATATTAGAATGTGCTGAGTTTGAAAGGGATCGGATGCACATTTCGCGTTTGATGAGCTTCATGGTTATTCAAAATTTTGACCCGTTACGAGGTGGATACAAGAAGGAGTGATTCGTTCTAGCTGTTATTTCAATCAGAAATTGTGTTGTTAAAAATATTGGGATGTGAAAACTTAGAAGAACATCAAAATGTTGACCCCTTGTGGGTGAGGCACTTGATGGACTGGACCGATATCATACATTTTCGTACTTGACCTAGCACTGACGCAAATATTAGGATTTGCAAAGTTGGAGCCAAATCGGATCATCCTTTCTCTTTCTGTGCAGAAAACATATTTTTTGAAAATTCCGACCTTTTTTGAGGGAGATACCGGAAGGAGTGGACCGATGTATTCCATCTTAACACCAGATCTTGGGGTAATAAATATATTGGGATGTGTGAAATTTGAAGACAATCGGACTCTTACTTCACATTTTATAAAAGTTGTAACTATTCAAAATTTTGACCCTATGTGGAGGAGGCACTTGATGGAATGGGCCGATATTGCTTATTTTTGTACGAGAATTAGGGCTGATTTAAATATTAGAATTTGCAAAACACTACGTGATCGTTTCTAGTTCTATAAGGTGAATTATTTTCTTTTAAAATATTGACATTTTTTGGGGAAAATATTTAAAGCAATGGACCGATAATACGATGTATCAAATTTCGACCAAATCGTATACTCTCTTCCAAAGTTATCATGCGGGATTTAAAAATATCCTGAAATGGATTTGGTCCAAAGCTACGTCTAAACCCTTTATTTCGATGAGGCACAATGGTCCAACGGTATAAATGTATGCCTGAATCAACCGGTCTTTCAAGGCAACAGTAACTAAGGTATTTCAACAATGCAGTATGTCATAATAGGCGCCCAATTAGTTTATTTTTTTTTTCTTTTTATTTCATTTTTCTCAAAAACTGAATACAAAACTTACCGATACTTAAGGCGGCATCTAATCATCTCTTGGTATTTTGCTTGTTATTGAAAAATGTATGCCCCTATTGCAAATCAATTTTGAATTCATTTCACACCCTTATTCATAACTTAACACATAATTTCCTTAAGCGATTGTACATTCTTACGATAGCAGGCAAAGCTACATAACGGTATATTAGTTTTTGAACAATTGTATACCTTTGGTTGTCCACAACCGGGCATGCCGCAAAGTTGTCTTGGCGGTGGCTCCTTTGGCTGTTGGGGTTTGAGCGGGAAATCAACGCCAACGGGTAGGTGTATGAAACCACCTTCGGCGGTATTTTTATAACTTATCACAGGAGTGGCTTCTTTGACATTTTTTGGTTTGGCAGATGAACGATTTTTACTCTCCTGCTTCTTGAGCAGACGTTCCATGGTTTTCTTTTTGTCTTTTTCACGTTTTTCGTCGGCTTGTTGTTTGCGTTTTAGCGTCTTTAGGGCAGCTTTTTGTATTTCCTCGGCTGTTTGTGGTTTCTCTTTTTCCTTGTAGCCTGTGGGTAGGGCAATAAGGGTTTCCGTGAAACCCGGTGCTGACTCAACATCATTGTTGCGATCATACATGGCTCTTTGACGGGCTGTCATCAACTTGGGATCTTTAATTTTACGCAGTTCAACATCTTCCACTTCCTCCAATTTGCCAGATTCAATGGCCGTCAGCCAACGTTCCTCTTCACTGGATGTACCGCTTTCCCGCCTTTTCTTTGATTTTTTGGCATTAACACCCGCCGCACTTGCCGAAGTGGACGGTTTGTTGGTGGGCGTCTGTGGTGCATTGTCCGGTTTTTTATTCGTTTTCTTGACCTTTTCCACTTTCTCTATGACTTGTCCAGTTTCTTCTTCAATTTTAGTCTCTTCCATACTACAATCGAGCGTTACCTCTTCCACTTCTATGTCAACATTCTCCTCATCGTAGACGAGGGATGAGGATTCATTCATTGCCATTTCTTGTGAGAAGTTCTCATCCACAATAATGTCTTCTTCGACAATTTGTGCCGTCGCGATTTCTTCTGGCGCTGTTGTTTTAATTGTTTTGGACTCCAGCTTTTCCGATTTCTTGTGCTTCGAGGAGGAGGAGGAAGATTTATGATGATGTTTGTGTTTCTTGCGAGATTTATCTCGATGTGTCTTGTGATGATGTTCTGTAGAATGAAGGAGACTTTAATGACTGCCTGTTTACATGCAATAGCAGTTTTATGCTTCTTCTTCTTCTTACCGGATTTTTCTTCCTTTTTGCCCATTTTATTTTGCTTTGGATGTCCTTGTTTTTGGTTTGTTTGTTTTTTCTGATTAAACTAGGGATACGTAGATCGACGTATGACCAAACGGCTTATTAAAAGGGTTGCCATGGTTAAATTAATTACACTTAATAGACGTAATATATAGATGTTTGTAGAATTCGAAGATCTTCCGCTTATTAAAAACCTTAAATGCATTCTGTGTATAGAAAGAGAATACGACTTTTATTGAAAGATTTTGAACTACTTCAATTTTCAAACATTTTTGAATTGTAAAAAATACTTTTCAAGACCTTCTATAGCAGAACTTCTAGAAATAGAAGGAGATTTATAGAGGATTTCTATTTAAATCATTTTTATACCCTACATTACATAGTGGTAGGGTATTATGTCTTTGTGCATTTGTTTTGTAACATGGAGAAGGAAGCGAGTTAGACCCATAGTTACTTTTGAGGGTCTTCATAGAATTACTTTCTAAGCCGATTTATGCATGTCGGTCCGTCCGACCGGTGATGCGCGATTTTTAGATTTGCGTCTATAGCAGCTTTAAAAGTTCAGAAGTCATTTAAATAATCTTCTATCTGGAGACTTTCTATTGTGAAATTCCAAACACTTCCAGAAGTTCTACCATTGAAAACGATCTTCTATCTACCTCTTATTGATCTCCCACGCAAGGATGTCTCATGTCTAGTAATTAATTAAGTCTACAACCTAATGAGGACTTATTGGTCTACGTTCTAGATATTGAATTGGAATTTGGAAAACCAATAAAAGGTCCTCTGTAAAAATAATTCCCTTTCTCTGTACATGAAAATCTTATCATTTGCTCATCTGTAATCTAAATAGGACTTTCACCTCCCAGATTCGAAAATGATACGTCTTCTTGATGTATATAAGAGTCCCTACCCACTCAAAACCTTCTATTCCCCCCCCTATGTATAACTTCTTACCTCTTCTCTGATAGGATAGGTCTACAAGTGGCCATTAAAAAGTAACCCCACAAATTGTTATTTTTTCTTTAATGTTTTTTTTTTATTGATAAAATATTACGTATAGTTGTTGGTTTTTCTTTTTTTGTTTTTGCATAAACGGTTATTACATATATTGTTGTTGTATTTGTTGTTCTTCAATTACCCCCTTTAGGGATAAAATGAAACTGTTTGAAATTCCATGAAAACATTTAACATTAAATATCCATCAACAATTAACGTTTAGAGAATATAGAATAAAAAAAAAATTAATACAATTTGTTTAACATTTTGAATGGTAAAATTTGTTGTTGTTTTTCTTCCAAAATAAATACAACTTGAAAAAGGGGCTGGTGGATTTTTGTAATGTTGGTGAAAAAAATTATATGATTTTTGTAAATAAGTATAAAAATAAATGTGTATTGTGATAATATAATGTGTGGATGCGTGTGTATGTCTGTGGGGAAAAAAACTGCAAAAATTAACCCGGATCGAGGCACAGAAAATGAAATTTCAACTCTCTTTTAAGTTAAAGAAGGAAATATGTCTTTGTAGTTCTCTACCGAAAACTACGGTGTAAAATGTGCTGTATGTAAATCCGGAATTATATTTTGTTCTACAGTTTTTTTTTTTTTTTTTGTAAGTAAATGTACCAAATAAGCGCCATTGCTACATTTTCAGTACATTTATAAAAAAAGAAAAAAATATATTGATTTAATGATTATAATAAATGATATTTTAGAATATTGAGTTGTATCTTCCCTGCCGCCAGCCATCATTCTATCCATCGTTTGATCTAATGATGCGGTTACAACTATGCCTAAGGTTGCTGCATTTAGTATTATCCTTTAGTTGGTATTTGCAAGTGGTCAAGCATTATGCACTATCACTACCACTTGTCCGCCATAGTTAGGGAAGAATTGGACGCGGTCGCACCACATAATGGGTTACAAATCATGTGGGATTGTTACGTTTATTCGAACGCAAACGTGCTAGGCCCGTACGTTCTTCTTCCTCATCGCTGGTGTATTGATGCATGCCACTGGAACCGGCTCCCGAGGCCCCCGATGAAGACCCACCGCCCGATGGATTGCGCACCGAAGATGTGGCCTGCAGTAGCTCCTGATCTGGGGCATTACGATTCTCATAGAGTAGAACCTGCAAAGTTTCCTCATAGATCCTTGCCTCGGGGAACTCTACTTTGGTATGCTTACGATCGGTGGCATACACTATGGAAGTACAGCATACCTCGGCCACCTTTTTGCCATGACCATAAAACGACCAGCAACATATTTCACTTGGTCCAATGACATCCTTTATGAAGAGTATGCGTTCGTTAAAACGCAACGACAGTTTATCGAAAAGTTCAATATTTTTAAGTAAATTGTCGTCCGAATTGTTGGTGTAGGAATACTTGTTATTCTGACGTTGTACCACCAATATAACAGCAGGCTTTGACGATGAACTTATTAGCATTTGTTCCTCTTTCTGCGATGTTATCAGGGGTATACGACAAATCGGTTTGGGTTCTTGATGGGCCACTAGCGCCCTTTCGCAGGACATAGCCAACTCGGTAATACAATAGTACTTTGCCTCGGCCAGGAGTTCGGCTATTTCACGATGAGATTCTGGCAATGGCACCGAACCATCCCGCAAATAGTTGAGAATAGTGCCAAAGAATTTACCACAGCGATCGATTAATATCCAGCCTGGAAGGAAATGAAAAAGGAAAATTCGTTATTAAATCAAAGTCGTTAAAATCAGTTGCTGTGAGAAATATTAAAGCATTGTTTACAAGGAAGAATTTTTTTTTAGGGCAAACAGAAAACACAAATTGAGTACGAGTTAGTTTTCATTAGCATAGATTTTTCTATAGAAAGAAATCACTGGTGCCTATAATTAAGTTTTTGTTACCTTTAATTCATAAAAAAAATGATATTCATTAATAAAATAGTGTGTATTCATTTACAACTTACCTTCCGAATCTGTTAGCACTTCCATGCGACCACTAAACATGGCACTCAACATGGTGTCATTGTGTTTGGTCAGCGTTCCAATTGTCGTATAATACAAACGTCCACCCACATTTAATTTCACATACTGGGAACTGTGACCTTTAATTAAAGTTTTCTGATCACCCGACATATTGGTGGAATTGGTACGCAAAACGAGTTCGTCACAAGGATTGGCTGAGATTTGGAGTTTCGACTCCAAAGCACGTGTAACAGGAACTAAACAATTGGTCGCCTTGGCATTATTACTGCAAACGCTGCCAGAGGCGTTGCTGTTGTTAGTCACCAACGAAGGTAGAGTAGCAATTTTGATGGTTTTAAAATAAAATTGAATTACAAGAAAATTTTAGAAATCAAAGATTATTTCTTGGCAGGATTCGAGCAACAACTTGTCTTTGCAATGCAGTGTGTTGTAAACGCCCTATTTTCGCTTCGTCTGCGTGGAAAAAGTGAAGTAGGCAGAAGCAGAAGATAACACAATTATCAAGTGAAGTAGCGAAGTATCACAAAAAAGAGAGTTGTGGGTGTTTCACGTTTGGTTTTGCTTTATTAATGATTCATTTCCCGCAAATGGTTTATGTTGTCATTTATTTGAAACCAACACGGTCTTGTCTATTTCAATTGTTTATTGTTTTCCTTGAGATTTGATTAAAATTGTTTGATAAACTTTTTTTGTTTGATAAGCAGAGCAGAATAAACTAGTTCAATGAATATATTCACTGAAATGAGTAATGTGAACCGTGTCATTAGTTCATCAAAGTTCCTTTGATGATGCAAAGTTCCATTAAGCCTACCCACATTCAATTGAAGTTATTTGTTGCATTTACATTCTCAATAATAGAAATAATGGAAATTGATATTATTTTCTCAATTGTAGATGGAAATAAAGCACATTGAAGTGATGAAGTTGAATTTCTTATTAATGTCACTAAAGATTTTGTTAATCCATTTAATACCACACTGCAACGTGATATTCACCATAGAATGATAACACAATATTGCTCTCAAATAACAACGTAAAGCGTCTAACGGAAATACGTCGTCTCTTAGAATGAAAAATTCTAAAGTTTAAATGATTTCAAATGTGACCCAAAGAACTTTTAAACAAAACACCCGCATTGCGACCTATTGTAAGTAAATGTATTGAGTATAGGCTTATATTTATTCTTATAACAAACAACTTAATACAATAACAATTAAATTTAAACATTACAAATATTGTAGTCATGAAGTTTTATTCATTTTTGATTTTTCTAAAAAAAGTATAAAAAGAAGATAGTTTATTTTTTTGCTAATTTCTATTTTTTCAACCCACTTTTCAACTCGAATACTTTTAATAGCTCAGCCATCGGATATTCCAGCATTATGGCGATGAAAAAGGAAACAATAACAGCCAATATATAGACCTTAAAATATAATAAAACCTGTAAAGAAGAATTGAATAGATAAAATCGAACTTCATGGGTAGTTTGATATGTCACTATATAGACAAATTAAAATTAAAGTACGACTAAATTATATATAAGAAGAATTTCATTAAAAATGTAGTTCTATTTATGTTTGGTGATAATGCCAATAAAATTTTATGTCAACACATGAGGAAATTTGACAGCCGATTTTTAAACATTTACCTCATACATTGCTGATATCTCAATGAGCTTATCAGAACTGCCAAGCAGTACAACCAGTATAATGAAATGCCACAGATAAACTTGATATGATATTCTTGCCAGAGGACGAAATACGGGCCAATTAGGTATTCCTAAAAGAGTAAATTTAACTGAAATCAAACGCTCAATTCAAACACAGTGCCCTTTTCAAACTTACCACCATACATCTGTCCACACATATTGTATATTACAGCAATTATGGCCATAATTACCAACGACAAGGGTCGATGTAAAATACCATATAATGCTGTCCATATTGATGGCTCTTGAAACAGGAGTTTTGAACCCAAATACCAAATGGCCGGAATAATCGGCCATCCAAGTGGTATAAAGTATTTAATACGACTTTCAATTAATTTTTTATACGAATCATGTTGTAAATACTTCAAATATATTTCGCCACAGATTAGACCAACAAAGAAGCCATTCAGATTGGAATACGTGCTAAGGTAGAGATATTCTCCCGTCTCAACCCCTTGCAAAAAGATGTGACGATAACTTCTGGAAAATATTGAAAATTAATTTAATTCACAAAAAGTGTTTATATATAAAAATATATATTTTTAATAAGCATAAACGATGTCCTTCTGTCTTTCCGTTGAAGTCAGGAATCTGTTAGATAAAAAAGTAAAACATGGCATTGTCTCCTGGATATTGAAAATGGCCTGTATTTGTCGACGATCAGTTACAGGCCTTATACGGTGCCTCCTTATTTTCAGTATTCTGAAGGTTTTGACCTCCATTGAAATCAGCTTCAATTTGACATTCAAATATATTGCTAAGTATATTTTCCTCTTGCCAAAACATTGTACCCCAGTTTTACTGGTTTTACTACTAGGTATTGATGCCATGTAAAAGAACCCACAGTTTTGAAGGATTTTTCTAGTTTTCAGACGCATTTTGTAACCAAATAATTAGTAATTTGTCGTTTGAAGTTCCTGTCCCTGTCCCTGAAGACATTCTTCAATATGTGTTATGTATATGTGTTGGCATTTTAGGATATTATTGGATATCCACTCACTTTACGACAAATGTTTAATGATAAGCCCCTTTTTGACATTAGCTTTATAAAGGTGCTGTTGTCATTTTCCATGTCCACGTTTTCGTATAGCCTCCATTTAATGGTACCTCCCGATATTCGGTATTTTGATGATTTTAGCAACATTCTTCAACGGAATTGTTTCAAATTTGGTATTTGAAGTTCGTAATAGATACTACTGCCTAAGACAGAAAGTTGTCCGTGCAAGTCCACGTCTTCTTATAGCCCCCATATAGCATTACCTCCCGATATTCGGTATTTTGATGATCTTAGCGACATTATTTACCGGAATTGTTTCAAATTTGGTATTTGAAGTTCGTAATAAATACTACTGCCTAAGACAGAAAATGGGACATGTAGGTCCACGTCTTCTTATAGCCTCCATATATTGGTACCTCCCAATATTCGGTATTTTGATGATTTTAGCGACTGTTTTTACCGGAGTTAATTCAAATTTGGTATTTAAAGCTCGTAATGGATACTACACCCTTGGGCAGAAAATTGTCTGTGCAAGTCCACGGCTTCGTATAGCCTCCATATAACGGTACCTCCCGATATTCGGTATTTTGATGATTTTAGCGAAATTTTTTACCGGAATTGTTTCAAATTTGGTATTTAAATTGCCAAATAGGTTCAACAGTTTATGGCAGAAAATTGTCTTTGCAGGTCCAGGTTTTCGTGTAGCCCTCATATATCTGTACTTATCTATATCCTGAATTTTGATGATTTTGGCGACATTATTTACCGGAATTGTTTCAAATTTGGTATTTGGTATGGTAATGGATACTACAGCCTAAGACAGATAATTGGACATGTAGGTGCATGTCTTTGTATAGCCCCTATATAACGGTACCTCCCGATATTCGGTATTTTGATGATTTTAGCGACATTATTTACCGGAATTGTTTCAAATTTGGTGTTTGGAGTTCGTAATGGGTACTTCATTCTATGACAAAAAACCACGTCTTCGTAAAGCCCCCTACTCGATTCCTCCCGATATTCAGTATTTTGATGATGTTAGCGTTATTTTTCAACGGAATTGTTTCAAATTTCGTAATTGCATTTCGGAATCGTTACTACATCCTATGACAAAAAAAAATTCTTCTGCAGAACCACGTCTTCGTATAGCCCCCCATATAACGGAACTTTTTTTTGAAAATTTTCAGGTTTTTTTAAAATTTTGGAGAGTATTAAAAATTCGGACTTGCACTTACTCCACAGTCAATGTACCAATGGATGGTAGTTTCTTTATGTAACCAACTATTGTCGGAAGAAGAGCTCCCACAGTTCCAATTACTGTATATAAGGGGATTTTGTATTTCGGATATCTAAAAAAAAAGAAACAAAAATTTATTTCCAAATTTCAAGAGAAATGTAATTAATATTAGCTTGGAACTTAGGATTAAGACGGCAAGGAATATTGCATATAGCTGGAAATCGGCAGCAATATACCAAGTATGGACCCAACACTGGAAAAAAAAAATAAATAAAATAAAAAACTACGTCTATTATTAAACCAAAGAATGTTAAGAGGCATTCTACAATTTAAAGGCCTTAGGTAGGTTTCTCATTAAAAGAGTAGCTTCCAGAAGGTTCTTCTAGTAATTGGGGACCTTGAAATATATTTTATTTTTATTAATGAAGGACCTATAGGAAGTCTTCTTTTTATAGAGGATCAGCAGAGATTTACAGGTTCTTCTCTATATATAGCGATATTTCCTGGGAAGACAATACTTTACTTCGTAGGACCTCATTTCTAGAAGATATTTTATACATAGAAGAACTTCAGAAGATCCCATTTCAAGTGAAGACAATAAAATGGCCCTTCGCCAATTGAGGAACTTTTTATTCTAAAAAAAATGTCTAAAAAAACTTCTCGCTGGAAGAGTACCCCTATTACTTACACAATTATTTATGCCCAAATTAGCGGTCATCAAAAGATTTGACCACCACTCACTGCGGCACAGAACAACATTTGGTTCCATGACATGCCTCCAGAATGGTCCTTGCTGGACATATAACATAACATTCGATGTCAACAAAATTGGCAAAAGGAGCGATGGCATGTATCTGCAAAAGAAGAATATTAATTAATTAATCTTTCGATTGTCTTCTACTGACATACCTTAAATATCTTGAGATCAAAAGACGTAGGAATACGATTAAACACTCTTTGATCGAACTTTGCGGTGTTATAAATTCACCTTTTTTAAATTTCAAACACAACATCAGACCGCTCAACATGAAAAATAGCTCGATGCATACTATTATATGGACAATGATAAGGGTAAAAGGATTCGAATACATTTGTTCAAATAATTCAGGATTTTTTGTTGGCATAAATTGTGTATAAGTCGTGTGTTCACCGACAATCACCAGTGAGAGAATTGTTCGAAAACAATCGACAAATTGAAGATCTCTACCCATTGGACTGTGATTCGGTATCACAAGACGACGATAATTACGATACAGCGAAAAAGAACAGAGATTGTGGTGGGCTGTACGAAAAGAGAGATCAATGGATGTAGATGAATATTCAAAATGTATTCTTTATACATACCCGTAGATTTATGCGGCTTGTCATAGTACTCGGAATTTTCTTTAGAATTGTTCTGCTTGTTTTTCAAGTACCAATCATAAATTGTAGAAAAAATATTCAGGAGCACAATGCATATCAAGATGGATATGGTAAAGTAATACCATCGACCTATATCGGAAAGTAATGAAGAAAATTAAATATTGAACAAGTAAAAAAGCAGCTAAATTCGGCCGGGTCGAACTTTTTATTATCGAAAAATTTCAAAAAAAAAAAAAAAAATCCGTCGGAAAAAACCGTTCAAATGAAAGCCGTTATATGGGGGCTATACGAAGACGTGGTCCTGCATAAGTAATTTGTGTCATAGGCTGTAGTAACGGTTCCGAACTTTATATACGAAAATGGTGAATAACGTCGCAAAAATCATTAAAATGCCGAATATCGGGATAAGCCGTTATATAGGGGATATATGATATCGTGGACCTATATAGACAATTCTCTTTCCGGGGGTAAAGTGCTCATAAAGAACACCTTGCGTAGAATTTACGACAATGCCATTGAAAAATGTGGCTATGGGGACTATACAATATCGTAGATCGATATAGCCCATCTTCGAACTTGACCTGCCTGTAGACAAAAGACATATCTGTGCAAAATTTTAGCTTCCTATCTTAATTCGTTTTGACTGTAGCGTGATTACAAAAGACGGACGGACAGACAGGGCTAAGTTGTCATAGAATTTTACGCTGATCAAGAATACTTTCAAACTATGAATGGTGGAGGGTATAAAAACTTAGCATGGCTTATGAAGGCGATGTATTCTATGCATCGAAAACCATGTAGGTCGTCCAATAAGAGAATACCCCCAAAGACGTCTAGTGTGGATAAAATACCAGGGGCCATCGGAAAGATTTTAAGGAATACTGTACAGTGAATATTTTCTGGCATATTTTTTAAAATTCATCGAATTTAATATAAGTTAATATAACCTCCATAGAATAGTGAAGGGTATAAAAATATGTAAGTACGGCGGGGCCGGAACTTTGAATACCCTACACAATTTGGTAGAAATTTGGCAATTTTCAAAAAAATAAAATCCCTTATAAATTCTGTTAAAAATATCGAATGTAGCCGTATATTAGGGTCTACACGCCGACGTGTATCTGCATAGGCAGCTTTTGTCATAAGCTATTGCAATATTCAAATGCGAAAGTTGAAAAAAATCTTTTTATAATGTAGCTAAAATCATCAGAATACCGAATATAGGGACTTACCATGGGGGTTATAAAACGTGGACCTGCATAGACAATTTTCTGGTATAGGCTGTAGTATTCATTACGAACTTCAAATACCAAATTTTAAATAGTTCCGGTAAATAATGTCTCTAAAATCATCAATATAATGAATATCGGGAAGTACCATTATATGGCGGCTATACGAAGACGTGGATCTACATGGTCCATTTTCAGGTTTTACATATAATTTTGAGATTTTTACTAATTTTCCGTTTCTGGACCAAGCAATTCTCTCAGAGCAAATGTAATATTCCTCTCTTTTACTAGTTTTACCATAAAAAGTACCTGATCCCAATAAATATTATCGAATTTTTAAAGAATATTTTTTCAAGCATCTCTAAAGGTGAGAATACATAAAGCGCTTTTTTGACTGGCTTAAGTCATCGCCTAGCTTTTTCGGAAAAGAACAAAGAAGCGTAGAGCGAACAAGTATAAATTATGGATCAAAATCGAAATAAGTCAACCTAAAACTCCATTGTTATTTTACGCGGAATCCAGTCGATGAATTAAGCCAGTCAAAAAAGCCTTTTATGTACTCTCACCTTAAAGATAGTCAGCTATTGAAGGAAATTCTAAATTTATACGCGAGAGAGAAACACCTACAGGCCTGTTTTTATCAAGAACATGCTCCAGAGGTCTCGTCAACCTTCAATTCATTCTATTTTGGTAGTAATAGTTTCTGCAGTTTGCCTTCGTCCCGGTTTGTATGTTTATTTTATTTATATCTTACCTTTTTCCAGTGGTTCCTTCGGATTCTCACAGTATGTCGTAAAAGTCTTTACACTTAGATTATATCTTTGCCGAAACTCGGAATTAACACACTGTTGGATGTTATCTCCATTATCTACAACAGTTTTTTGATTTCTCGAAATTTCATGCAGTCTCTGGGCCATTTGTACAATTTTGCTATCCAACAACCTGTCGCCGGCCACAGGATCCTCATAGTTTCCATTGATACATGGGGAAGTACAAACACTGCGATACTTAGCGTCAGGTACAATATCGCTCCCCAACAACTTGTCGCCTGCCATTGTAACCTCAACACCTCCATTGTTACATTGGGATGTGCAAATTCCGCGATACACTTGATCATGGCGATAATGATAAGCATTGGAATTTGAATGATTCCATAGATAATGCCACAGTGGAGATGAATTATCCGCTTGAATTTCAGCATAAACCCAACAATATGAGCTCGAGGGTTGTTGCAGACAATCTCGGTAGTCTGCTGTGGCATATAGCGGTGGTAGCTGTTCATAGTTGAATTCTATTGGGAAATTTAATTTTAAAAACAAAAACAGAAAATCTAAGATAAACAATGGCTCTCCATTACCCTCACTTGGCACCGCGGCAATGCTGTAAGTTACACCCATGAAAATAATCCAAATTAGCAAATTTTTTACACTTTGCATTTTGTTGTAGTTGTTCGGTTGTATTTGCAATGTCTATTTCCACCCGTGTACGAATCACTACTAATCGAGAGTTTATCTCTCCGGCCCACGTTCACTTCCATTTGCATGTCCAAATGACGAAGTAAACATACTTACAAGCGTAATGATTCGAAATAACAATAATTTGTTAATTATTTAAACTCTTTCTAACAGGTTTCCATGCTACGATCAGCATGCGACAGAATTTATCAAAATATAACGAAAATTTAGGCGGGGAAAGAGAACCGCAAATATATACTACTTTTTAAATTTACCAACAAATTGATCGGTTTTCGGGGCTAATTTAAAATTAAATATCATAAATATTTTAATATTACCAAAAATTACATGAATAACCCAACAAACAGTTGCGCTGCGAATCATCAGGCAGTGATAATAGATGTGGAAGATAACCTGATAATTATAATAAAATGTAGCCTGATAATCCAAAAGCCTAGCAAGAGCTATCCTATACGATCAGCTGATTTGTTGGCGATATGATTTTTTTTTGAATTTTGAACAAATAACAAATTAAAAAAGCTGTAAGTTCGGCCGGGCCGAACTTTGAATTCTCTCCACCATTTGGAACGAATTTGGAAATTTTCAAAAAAATAAAATCCGTTAAAAATTCGTTAAAAGTCTTAAAAATACCGAATATAGCCGTTAAAATAGCGTCTGCATAGGCAACTTTTGTCATAAGATTCGCTGAATAATGTCGCTAAAATCATTAAAATACCGAATATCGGGAGGTACAGTTATATGGGGGCGTGGACGTGGACCTGTACAGACAATTTTCTGTCATAGGCTGTAGTATCCATTACGAACTTTAACCACCGAATTTGAAACAATTCCGGTGAATAATGTTGCTAAAATAGACAAAGTACCGAATATCGGGAGGTATCGTTATATGGAGGCTATACGATGACGTGGACCTGCCCAGACAATCATCAAAATACCGAATATTGGGGGGTACCGTAATATGGCGGCTATACGAAGACGTGGACCTGTACAGACAATTTTCTGTCATAGGCTGTAGTATTTATTTCAAACTTCAATTACCAAATTTGAAGCAATTCCTGTGAGTAATGTCGCTAAAATCAACAAAATACCGAATATTGGGGTATACCGTAATATGGGGGCTATACGAAGACGTGGACCTGCACAGACAATTTTCTGACATAGGCTGTAGTATCCATTACGAACTTCAAATACCAAATTTGAAACAATTCCGGTGAATAATGTCGCTTAAAGAACCAAAATACTGAAAATGGGGAGTTACCATTATATGGGGGCTATACCAAAACGTGGACCTACATGGCCCATTTTCAATACCCCGCCGACATAATATACATTTGAGTAAAATTGTATCAACCTACTTCATTTCGTTCGGAAGACAGAGTGAATTCAAGAGACAGACAGATCAAAAATATGCTGATCAAGAATATATATACTAGGGAGATACCGTTAAATTGGGGATATACCGTATCGTAGACCTATATAGACAATAATCTTCCAGGGGATGAAGTACTCAGAAAGAAATCCTTTTGTGAGTTCTCAGACAAATTTATTGAAAAATTTGGCTACAATCATCAAAATACCCAATATCATGGGTACCTTTGTAAGGGGGCTATACGATATCGTAGACTTATATAGACAATTCTCTTCCAGAGAGTAAAGTACTTAGAAAGAACTCCTTGTGCGGCTTTGCAGACAATTTAATTGAAAAATGTGGCTAATATCATCAAAAAACCGAATATCGGGGGGCTATACGATATCGTGGACGGATGTAACCCATCTTCGGACTTCACCTACCTGCAGACAAAAGACTGATCTGTGCAAAAGTTTAGCTTCCTATCTTTATTCGTTTTGACTCTAGCGTGATTACAACAGACGGACGGACGGACAGGGCTAAATCGTCTTTTTTTTACGCTGATCAAGAGTTACAAGCGGTTGTATCGTATAAGAAAACTTATAAAAATCTACTTATTTTTGAAAAAAAAAAAAAAAAAAAAAAAAAAACAACATTTTAAAATATTTGACATATCAATGTACCCAAGCGTTGATCCGTCTACCTGTATTCTTCTACCATGAAGCAGCGGCGTTTTTATACATACCATGGCAGAAGAATACAGGTAGATGCATCAACGCTTGGGAGCATTGATATGTCAAAAAATTTTAAATGTTTTTTCAAATATAAGTAGATTTTTATATGTTTTCTTATACTACGTCATTCGGAGGCTTTATAATTCGCGTTTTCAACAATTTTTACAAATTTAAATAATTTTTCATTCAACATTTTCAATTTCAAAATTGGTTTGACAGTTCATTGTCCCAGCAGCTGTGTCGACGCGTCTACCTATATTCTTCTACCATGATACATACATTTTCTAGTCCCGTTGTCAAAAAAAAAAAAATGATAACAAACATATTCACCACAAGGCCAAGGCGAAACTATTTTTTTTTTCGCTTCAAGCATGAATTTTGACATTCATGTGGTAAAATAACAGCTGTTTTAGATTAATTCGCTCGTAGAAAGACCTTTAAAATTGGGCCATGTATGTGCTGCTAAAGGGATAATAAAAGTATCCATGTGTATTTCCGTGTGTATGTAAAAATTGCCATTTTACATATGACTCATAATTCTTGCTATCACACACTTGCATGTGTCACTTTTATTTCCTTTGTGTTTTCCAAAAAAGAGAAATAATATTTTATCGATGATTTTTTACTGCAAATTTAATATTCTATATTCTCAGCAGGGACAATGAATTGTCAAACCAATTTTGGAAATGTGAAAATGTTGAATGAAAAATTATTTAAATTTGTAAAAATTGTTGAAAACGCGTATTATAATAACCTCCGAATGACTTCGTATTGGAAAACATATACAAATCTACTTATATTCGAAAAGACATTTAAAATTTTTTGACATATCATTTTTTGACATATCAATGTTCCCAAGCGTTGAAAGCATCTACCTGTATTCTTCTACCATGGTTCTCAAGCAACACACAAATTACACTTTTGATTAAATTATATCTATACGACTTTGTCGTAAACAAAGACAAGCCACATTTATAGAAAAAAAATGACAAGTAATGTTTGAAAAATCCAAAAATAGGATTTCAAAATTCTATTCCATAACTTTCCCAATTAATTACATTAACTATGTTGTTACGATATCATAACAACAGAGGTATTTTCACAGGGTTGCCATATTTTGGCTCTATCTTGTCCCATCTTTTTGTTTACGATGGAAATAGGGCTCTCTGTGAGCGAAAAAGTACATATGTACTTAATTCATGTATTTCATAAATGAAATGTCGCCCATTTATCGCACGATGTCTGCAACTTCTACATATGGAAAATTTGACACTACATATGTAAAAAACATACATACAGTGTTGCGCAAAACAAAAGCAACAAAATGTGTCTTAATATGCATCCTATTTTAGTTTTAAGTCACTTTGAAACACAATGTCTACTCAAATGTTTGCTTTGTGGTTATGAGAATAATTCTAATAAAGCTCTCTTAGCTTTTGAAGTACAGTAATGTTACAAATGAGACAATAACCGTGGATCTTTAAAAAACAGAGTGCAAAACAATAGCAACAAATTATGAAGTATGCAAAAAGAGTAAACCAATCGAAAATATTAACGGTACTTTTGATGAAAACATTCTTTTTGTGGCGTGACACAAGATATTCAATAATATTTGCATTAGTTCTTGCCCTAACTTTCACTGTTCCGTTCATTTTATGATGGATCGAGATAAATATTGTACTGCCTTAAAATCTCAAATTATTTCTGAATATAAGAATGGAAAATCTCAAATATCAATTGCCAAGCAGTTCAATATTAATCGATTTGTTATTTGTAGACTAATAAAAAAGTATAATAATACACATGACGTAATAACCGTGCATTCTGGTGGGTGGCCACGGAAGACATCGGCACGTGACGATAGAAAAATTTGTGGCATGTTCAAAAAAAAAAAAACATTTGCTACATCTCAAGAGGTTGTAAAGCCACTCAATTTAAGTATCCACCATAGCACAGTTCGCAGACGAGCAATTGAAAATAATTTAAGAAGTTACAGACCTGCCAAAAAACCCCTACTTACAGCCAGGCATAAGCAGAAAAGGTCGGTATTTCACGTTAAACTTAATTGTCTAAAATTGTTTGTTATATTGTTGATATTACTAATTTCTAGGCTCAATTTTGCAAAAGCACATCTCGATTGGACCATCCAAAAGTGGAAAACCGTTTTGTTCAGCGACGAGTACAAACTTAATTTGATCAATTCCGATGGAATGTGTACAGTACGGCGTCGCCCAGGTACACGGCTTGAACCTGGAAACTGTAAGGTCAATTTTAAACACGGAGGGGGTGGTATAATGGTCTGGACTTGTTTTTCGTATTGTGGCGTTGGCCCTTTTCATAGAATTGATGGAGGTATGGATAGTTTTGTATATAAGGGTATTTTGGAAAATCAAATGCTTCCATATGCAGAGTGGAATATGTCACTTCAGTGGATTTTCCAACATGATAACGACCCGAAACACACCTCGAAACTTGTTAAAGACTACATATCCGCCAATGGAATTAAAGTCCTGGATTGGCCGGCACAATCGCCGGACCTTAATCCAATCGAAAATCTCTTTGGAATTTTGAAGAGGAGTGTTTCGGGTCAGAAGTTTTCCAATAAGAATTTATTGTTCGAAGCTCTTAAACACAACTGGGAAGAAATACCTGAAGTTATTATACATAATTTAATAGAGTCCATGCCTCGCAGATGTGCAGAAGTAATAAAAAATAATGGTTCTTATACCAAATATTAGTATGTTGCTTTTGTTTTGCACACACAAAAATGTTGATTAGTCATATTAATTTCGATTTTCATCAAAAATATAAAACAAGAATAGGTTATAATTTTGATTTTTATTCTGTACCAATGTATTGTTCTATTTATGTGAAATTTTTTTGTGCCCTGAAAATTACATGAAATATACGATTTTTTACTTTTTCAATGTATTTGTTGCTTTTGTTTTGCGCAGTACTGTATATATAGAGCCTTAACCTGTGTGGAGCTTTTGTATGTAAACGTTCTTTTACCACATACTTTACTCAGTAAAGTTTGCTGGGAAATACGCCAATGTTAAAGCACAAATAAAAAAATGGCCATGATATTTGCCCGGTGACAACTTTTCTACTATTTCTTAGCAAAAAATTCGGTGTGTCAATATTTGCTGCAGTTAACACTGAAAATGCAATAACCAATTATTTATCTTCTTAACTCGTTACCCTTCAGCTAATGAATTCTAATTATGAATCTAAACACTATTTTCTGGTTGATTTAAAATTTTAGTTAGTAATTGGCAAATGACGCAGATCGAAAGCGGGAAAATTGTAGACGGATTGAGAAAAAAATATAAGTTTAGCTTCTTAAAAACAGGGTTTTTTTTTTTTGAAAAAAAAGGAATAGTGCTATGTTTACATTAAAAACAAAAAATGTGTCAACGAGTCGATTACATTTTCAATTTCAGTGCTAATTAGTCAAATAAAAAAAATATGTTTTTGTAAGACACGTGTTTTGGCTGGCAGTGGTCCAGTCGTGTAATTAAGGCGATTGACAGTTTAACTGACCCGTTTTATTAAAACTGGAAATTCCTCAACATTTTTTTTTTAAGTTATTTGGAATTGGTACATTCTGAATTAATAAATATATGGCTATTAAAAACGCAATTTGTCTTTGAGTAACCCCGAAAAAATTACATCATTGAATCAAAATCATGGAGATTATTTGTTAAACGTTGCCACAAAAAGAAGACGTCAGACCATATTTCCTTTTTTAAAATCTCGTGGTATTCATTTAATTTGCATTTTTTAAAATAACAAATTTTAATCATTAAATACAATTTATTAGAATTACATTTAAAGTTTTGCGAAACAACGAACCTTAATCACTTAACTTTGAATTGAAATATATATTTGATATGAAAATTAAATTAAATGTAAACATTAAATACATTTATTTATTGTCTTGTTCAAGCGTGGCATGCGTTCGTTGTAATGTTTTCATTTAGTAATGCGGAATGTTATTAATAAAAGTGTGACTGATTTTTATTAAATCCAGGGGACTTAATTCAATCACCATCAAGACGATTTTGTAAAGATGTCATGATCTTCTGTATATCTTATGGAGGAAAATAATTGGGAAGTAGTTTATAAAACACAGTTTTAAAATGTACCACACAAAATGTTGGTTCTTGAAAACATTCTTTAAAAAAATCGATGTTTAATTGTCTTTTAGTCGTTGAAAAATTCTTTAAAAAATCCACATTTAATTGTCTTTTGGCCCTTGAAAAAAATTCTTTAAAAAATCCGCGTTTAATTGTCTTTTGATCCTTGAAAAAAATTCTTTAAAAAATCCGCGTTTAATTGTCTTTTGATCCTTGAAAAAAATTCTTTAAAAAAATCTATGCCTGTCTTTTGGTCCTTGAAAAAAATTCTTTAAAAAAATCCACGCCTGTCTTTTGGTCCTTGAAAAAAATTCTTTAAAAAAATCCACGCCTGTCTTTTGGTCCTTGAAAAAAATTCTTTAAAAAAATCCACGCCTGTCTTTTAGTCCTTGAAAAATTCTTTAAAAAATCCACATTTAATTGTCTTTTAGTCCTTAAAAAAAATTCTTTAAAAAATCCGCGTTTAATTGTCTTTTGATCCTTGAAAAAATTCTTTAAAAAATCCGCGTTTAATTGTCTTTTGATCCTTGAAAAAAATTCTTTAAAAAAATCTATGCCTGTCTTTTGGTCCTTGAAAAAAATTATTTAAAAAAATCCACGCCTGTCTTTTGGTCCTTGAAAAAAATTCTTTAAAAAAATCTATGCCTGTCTTTTGGTCCTTGAAAAAAGTTCTTTAAAAAAATCCACGCCTGTCTTTTGGTTCTTGAAAAAAATTCTTTAAAAAAATCTATGCCTGTCTTTTGGTCCTTGAAAAAAGTTCTTTAAAAAAATACACGCCTGTCTTTTGGTCCTTGAAAAAAATTATTTAAAAAATCCACGTCTGTCTTTTGGTCCTTGAAAAAAATTCTTTAAAAAATCCACGTCTGTCTTTAGGTCCTTGAAAAAAATTCTTTAAAAAATCCACGCCTGTCTTTTGGTCCTTGAAAAAAATTATTTAAAAAAATCCACGCTTGTCTTTTGGTCCTTGAAAAAAATTCTTTAAAAAAATCCACGCCTGTCTTTTGGTCCTTGAAAAAAATTCTTTAAAAAAATTCACCCTGTCTTTTGGTCCTTCAAAAAAAAAAAAAAAAAAAAGAAAGAAAAAAATCCACGTTTAATTGAATTCTTGAAAAAAAATCTTTAAAAAAATTCAACCTGTCTTTTGGTCCTTCAAAAAAAAAATTCACGCTTTGGTCCTTGAAAAAAAATTCTTTAAAAAATCCACGTTAAATTTTTTTTGGTCCTTCAAAAAAAAAAAATTCTTTAAAAAATCCACGTTAAATTTTTTTTTGGTCTTTCAAAAAAAAAATTCTTTAAAAAATCCACGTTTATCTGTGTTTTGGTCCTTGAAAAAAATTCTTTAAAAAAATCCCCGTTTAACTGTACTTTGGTCCTTGAAACAAATTCTTTAAAAAAATCCAAGTTTAACTGTCTTTTGGTCCTTGAAAAAAATTCTTTAAAAATCAGCGTTAAATTGTCTTTTGGTCCTTGAAAACGATTCTTTAAAAAAAATCCAAGTTAAATTGTCTTTTGGTCCTTGAAAATAATTCTTTGAAAAAAAATCCAAAATCTTGAAAAAATTCTTTACCAAAATCAACGTATAATTGTTTTTTGGTCCTTGAACAAATTCTTTAAAAAAATCCACGTTTAATTGCCTTTTGGTCCTTGAAAAAAATTCTTTAAAATAATACATGTTTAATTGTTTTTGGTCCTTGAAAAAAAATTCTGTAAAAAATCCACTTTTAATTGTTTTTTGGTCCTTGAAAAAAATTCTTTAAAAAAAAATTCACGAATATCTGTCTTTTGGTCCTTGAAAAAAATCCTTTAAAAAAAATCCAAGTTTAACTGTCTTTTGGTCCTTGAAAAAAATTCTTTAAAAAAATCAACGTTTAACTGTCTTTGGGTCCTTGAAAAAAATTCTTTAAGAAATTCAGGCATAATTGCCTTTTAATCCTTAAAAAAATTCTTTAAAAAAATCGTCTAATTGGCTTTTGATCCTTGAAAAAAATCTCTAAAAAATCCACCTTTAATTGTCTTTTGGTCCTTAAAAAAAATCTTTAAAAATTGTCTTTTGGTCCTTGAAAAAAAAAAATCTTTTAAAAGTTCACGTTTTATTGAGGTCCTTGAAAAAAATATTTAAAAAATTTACGCTTACCAATTTTATAACAGATCTTGTGTTGATGAAAATATTGAGAGTACCAAGTCTGGAATGGAATCACGTTTTATGAGCTTCATGGATATTCAAAATTTTGACTCTTTTTGGGGGAGGTACCAAAAGGTGTGAAGCAATATATCCCATCTTCACAGCTATGAAGAGAACCGGATGCTTATTTCGGATTTTATAATCGTTTTGATTATTGAAAACTTTGACCCTTTTGTGGGGAAGGTACCAGAAGGAATGGTCCGATCTCTACCATCCTTATAACAGATCTTGTGTTCATAGAAATATTGAGACGTACAAAGTCTGAATGGAATCCGATGTTGATTTCGAGTTTTATGAGCTTCATAGATATTCAAAATGTTGACCCTTTGCGTGGGAAGTACCAGAAGGAGTGGACCGATATACTCCATCTTCACACCAGATAATAAAAATATGGAAGACAATCGGAGTTTTATTTCACAGTTTATAAGAGTTATAATTATTCAAAATTTTGAGCCTTCGTGGGGGAGGTACTTGATGGAGTGGACTGACCTAGGACTGATGCAAATATTAGGATTTGCAAATGTGGGGCAAAATCGGATTATCTTTTCTCTTTTTTGCAGTAAAAATTTTTTTTTTTTTTTTTGAAAATTAGACATTTTGTGGGGAAGGTACTGGAAAGAGGGGACCAATTTTGACGATATTTCAGTTCATGAGTAAAGCTGGAAATACATAAAGCGCATATTTGGCTGGCTTAAGTCATCGGCTGGCTTCTTCGTAGATGAACAAAGGAGTTTTAGGTTGACCTAGTTCGATTTTGGCCCTAGGCTCCTTTGTTCATTTCCGAAGAAGCCAGCCGATGACTTAAGCCAGCCAAATAAGCACTTTATGTATTCCCAGCTTAAAGTACATATTATGGTAGAAGAATACAGGTAGTCGCATCGACACACCTACTGGGACAATGAATTGTCAAACCAATTTTGGAATTGACATTTTTTAATAAAAAATCATTCAAATTTCCATTACCATCAAATACGAAATTTGAAAAAATTCCGGTGAATAAAGTCGCTGAATGTCGGCAAAAGGCATAGACTTGCGTAGGCAATTTATTGTCACAGGCTATATTACTCATTATGAACTTCAAATACGAGATTTGAATCAATAAAAACTGGTTTTTGTTGCTACATATCATAGTTTTGTATTTATTTCTTTTTTTTTTTAGATAACTTTTAAAGTTTTACAAAACAATAAACCAAAATTATTAAACTTTGAGTTGTTTTGGTGAGTGATCTGAAATAAAAAGTCTCATTCATATTTGCATAAATAGTTTGTGAAAATTATATTAAATTGTATATTTAATTGTAATAATTGAACTGTTCATGTTTGACGTAATATGTCTGGTATGCTGTTGTTGTAGTCTTTTAATTTATTTATATTTTAAAATCGAACTTTGTGACAAAATTCCATTTTTTTTGAATAATTACAGTAAAAATCCAGCAGATTATAAAGGTAGGGCTAGAAAAAAATAACACTAGAGCTTTTACGTCGAAAAGTAACCTAAATGGGGGGAAACTTCCTCTCCACACTATTATAATTTTTATACCCTCCACCATGCATAAGTTCGTCATTGCGTTTGTAACTCATCGAAATAATCATTTTAGACCCAACAAAGTATATATACATAATTTTAATATATTTTTTAATTTTATTAAATAAAAGCAAAAAATGTCGGAAATAGCTTCAAATTTTAGAAAAAGTTTAGATTTGTTCGAATTGGTCACCTTTGGTACGAATTATGGCCTTAAAATGGCCGATGAAACCGTCACACGCTGCCCGAATGTTGCTCTACGGTATTTTGGCTCATTCCCGGCAAAGCGCTTGCTTGAGATGACCGACACTTTGGTATTTTTTAGTGCCAACATTGCTTTCCAAAATACTCCAGACACAATAGTCCAACGGATTGGTATCCAGAGATTTTGGTGGCCATTGTGCGCTGGAAATGAAGCGAGGAACCTCATTTTGTAACCATTCTTGGGTGGCGTGTGCTGAGTCCTTTTGGAATGTCCAAGGTCTGCGGCCGAAATGTTTGCGTGCCCAAGGCTTTAATATACCCTCCAGAATATTTTCGCGATAATATTCGGCATTAATACTGATGCCACGGTCGATAATAAAAGCAAAGAGGGACCATTGGCTGTTATGGCGGCCCACACCATCACTATAGTCGGCGCTTGAGTTCTGGTGGCCAAACGAAGGTGCACATTTATAGCTGACCTCTTTGGCAAATAAAAACGATCATTTTGTTTGATTACAAACTGCTGGACAGCGAATGTTTTCTCATCGGAGAAACCCAAATTCGGCAGTTCACCACTTTCGGCTAAGCCAAACAACTCTTTAGCTCTTTTGAGTCTATTTTCTTTCTGTTGCGGTGTAAGTTCTTGCACTTTTTGGAATTTCAATGGCTTTACCCCGAGCTCATTTTTCAATATTTTCCGAATGGAATATTGCGACGCGGGTTTCGATCAAGTCGCTTCTTTACTTTTCGCACCATTTCTGCTGATGTTGCTGTTTTCTTCCGTCCACTTCCTTGACGTCGGGCTATGCTACCAGTATCATCTACCAGGTAACGAGCGATGGTACGAGATACAAAAGATTTATTCACATTTAAATGCAGGAGTGCTCTAACGATAGCCACGAATAACACTTTTTCTGGAGAATTCTCACCAAAATGCTTCTGTACACTTTTAAACTATATGATGAGCTGTCAGTGGAATAATTTTAACAGCTGTCGGACGAGTGGCTTAGAAATGACAGCAGTCTGAAGTTGGTTGCAGTTTTTATACCCTCCACCATGGGTAGGAGGGTATATTAACTTTGTCATTCCGTTTGTAACACCTCTAAATATTCGTCGTAGACCCCATAAAGTATATATATTCATAATCAGCATAAAATTCTAAGACGATTTAGCGATGTCCGTCTGTCTGTCTGTTTGTCTGTTGAAATCACGATAGAGCTCACATTATTTGACGTAGACCTTTGAAATTTGGCACAAGTGTGTGTATTGTCCCTAGGATGGTTGGTATTGAAAATGAGATATATCGGTCCACGTTCTGGTATAGTCCCCATATAACGGTACCTCCTGATATTCGGTATTTTGATGATTTATGCCACATTTTTTCACGGATTTATTTGAAAATTGGTATTTGTAGGTCATGACGGGTCCCTGAGCGTGTGGCAAAACATTGCATGTATAGGTCCACGTTTTGGTATAGCCCCCATATAACGGTACCTACCGATATTCGGTATTTTGATGATTTATGCCACATTTTTTCACGGATTTGTCTGAAAATTGGTATTTGTAGGTCACAACGGGTCCCTGAGCCACATTTTTTCACTGATTTGTGTAAAAGTTGGTATTTGTGGGTCATAATGGGTCCTAGTTCGTGTGGCGAAACATTGTAATTATAGGTGCACGTGTTGGTGTAGCCCCTATATAACGGTACCTCCCGATATTCGGCATTTTAATGTTTTTTGTCACATTTCTTCTAATGTTCTTTTACCCTAGGGTGGAGGGTATTAAAAGTTTGGCCCGGCCGAACTTAATGTTTTTTTACTTGTTTTCATCTCAACTTGTATGTGACATGACAATTTTGACATACATGCGGAAATGCACATGGATAATAGGAGTGACAGCACATATGTAAGGCCTTTATCGTCTGAGCAGCAGCTTTAGCAAATTTTACTGTGATTCCTATTTAAGAATAATATTGTTCAAAATAATCATAGCATGGTAATAATTAATCATAGCATGTTGGGAAAACAACCATAATATGGTCCAATGCAAGCATGTTATGGACCAAAGTAATCATTATATGGCTACAATTTGAAAATAATATGACAACAAAAAAACCATGTTATGATATAGGTTATATGAATTTTATGGTTATGGTTATTTTCAAGATTTTTTATGTATTTTATTTCAATAACTATTAATACTCACGAGGCTGGATTTCTATTCTATGAAAACAAGTAAAGAAAAATATGGTTTAATAATATTTTTTAATTTTTTCCTTTTTCAAAGTTTTCATAGAACGAGAATTAAGGCACTGATATATCATTTTCATCAAATAATAATAGGTTTTAAATAATTATATAAAATCTCTTACAATTTATTATTTACAATTGCATTTAAAGTTTTTTTTTAAAACAATAAACCCAAATTATTGAACTTTCATTTGTTGGGTGGTTGTTCTGAAATAGAAGAAAATATTTTTGAATTAGTAATTGGTAAAAATTAAATTAAATATTAAATTGTATTAATTTGATTTGATTCAAGTCTAAGATCGAATGTGTGTTTATGTGATTTATTACAATGTTTTTAATTTATTAATATGTTAATAATACTAAATGTATGCACGATTGTATTATGTGCATTAAATTTGTTAATTTTAGTTAGAGAAAAGATCATTTGTGGATCGAAAGGTTTACAAAAATGTTCTACAATTAGGACAGTTTTCATATGCTATGGAAGAGACCATTTAAAAAAATATAAAAATATTTATGTTAATAAATCAATATTTGAGAAAAAGAAATGAAAAAGAAAAAAAAAAACGAATTTCGAAAATTGTATGAAGAATTATTCTACTTAATGGTTTCAGGAGTATTTCTTTAATATGAAGACCTTCAGGAGAAAACCTTCTTGAAGACTTCCATTAATGAAAGACCTTCCACAAAAAAAGTTTTTAATTCTTATAAAATTAAAAGACATTCTACGGATTTTTTTTCAGTTAAACTACGGATTAAAAGTGTGTATAGAATACATTATACATTTAGAAGATCCTTTAGACTTTTTCTGTACTGAGAAGGTCTTCAGCATGTAGAAACCTTTCTTTAAACCCTCTTGTGCAAAATACTTTGTACATTCTTATAAGTGCGGTTGAGACGCTGGGAAAATCTAGCAATTAAGATGAAAAAACTGCAACCAACTTCAGACTGCTGTCATTTCTAAGCCACTCATCCGACAGCTATTAAATTTATTCCAGTGACAGCTCATTGTATTGTTTACAAACGTACAAAAGCATTTTGGTGAGAATTTTCCAAAAAAAAAAAGTTATTCGTGATGGAAATCAAGCGTGAGAGTGTGATTTCTTTATATTTGGCTGGAAAACCACAAGTGGCTATCGTTAGAGCACTCCAGCATTTAAATGTGAATAAATCTTTTGTGTCTCGTACCATCGCTCGTTATCGTAGCCGTAATACTAGTAGCGTAGCCCGACGTCAAGGAAGTGGACGGAAGAAAACAGCAACATCAACAGAAATGCTTCGAAAAGTAAAAAAGCGACGAAACCTGCGTCGCAGTGGCCGAAAAATGGCTCGTGATCTGAACATATCGCAATATTCCATTCGGCAAATAGTGAAAATGGGCTCGGGGTAAAGCCATTGTAATTCCAAATGGTGCAATAACTTACACCGCAACATAAAGAAAATAGACTCAAAAGCGTTAAAGAGTTGCTTCGCTTGGCCGAAAGTGGGGAACTGCCAAATTTTCGATTTCTCCGATTAGAAAACATTCGTTGTCCAGTAGTTTGTAAACAAACAAAATGATCGTGTTTACTTGCCAAGGAGGTCAGCTGAAAATGTGCACCTTCGGTTGGGTACCAGAACTCAAGCGCCGACCATGGTAATAGTGTGGGCCTCCATAACAGCCGATGGTCGCTCTCCGCTGGTATTAATCGACCGTATCATCAAAATAAATGCCGAATATTATCGCAAAAATATTCTGGAGGGTGTATTAAAGCCGCCTTGGGCAGACCTTGGACATTTCAACAGGACTCAGCACCATCGAACTCAGCAGGCGCCATCTAAGAATTGTTACAAAATTAGGTTCCTCGCTTCATTTCCAGCGCACAATGGCCACCAAAATCTCCGGATACCAATCCGTTGAACTATTGTGTCTGGAGTATTTTGGAATACAAGGTTGATACAAAAAAAAAAAAAAACCAAAGTGCTTCGCCGGGAATGGGCCAACATACCGCAGAGCTACATCCGACATAATAAAATATTTTAACCCTTTCTTTCAAAAAAAAAAAATAAATAAATAAATAAATAAATAAATAAATAATTATAATAATAATAATAATAATAATAATAATAATAATAATAATAATAATAATAATAATAATAATAATAATAATAATAATAATAATAATAATAATAATAATAATAATAATAATAATAATAATAATAATAATAATAATAATAATAATAATAATAATAATAATAATAATAATAATAATAATAATAATAATAATAATAATAATAATAATAATAATAATAATAATAATAATAATAATAATAATAATAATAATAATAATAATAATAATAATAATAATAATAATATAATAATAATAATAATAATAATAATAATAATAATAATAATAATAATAATAATAATAATAATAATAATAATAATAATAATAATAATAATAATAATTATAATAATAATAATAATAATAATAATAATAATAATAAGAAAAAAATTGGAAATCCTTCTTTTAATCAGGATCGTCACAAGTCAAAATATTCTAGAATTTTGCAAGAGGTCTCAGAATACATAAAAAAATCATCCTAACATCATTTTTTCAAAGAAGTTAAAAAAGTATTAATTTCTAAAAATGACTATATTAGTTTTTTGTTATTGTAAAAGCACAAAAAAAAAAAAAAATTTGCTTTAGAATGACGGTACGAGAAATAAAACAATGTTAATAAGATTTATTTGGCATTTACAGGCAATACTTAAGTTATAATATTTACATGCAGATTTTCAAGCTATGGACTTCCTTTTGTTATTTCCACTGGAATAAAAATTAAGATATATAAATGCTAATATATATGTTTTTCAATTTGAATTGCGTTAGTATGAAGATTTCTTGCGATTTTTTGTTAAGACTTAAATTTTAAAAATAGAGGTCATATAGGTAGGGAAACTCCTTTCCATTTTTGATCGAATTACATAGTAGAGATATTTTTTTACTTGGGTGACCTCCTGAGAAAGAAAATCGCATTTTGGAACTCGACTCCTGTTTTTTAGAAATTTTAAAGAAAATAAAATGTTAAGTCAAAAACTCTATACAGAACATATATTTTTTGTTTTAAAAAATGGAGCAAAGAATCAGTCCCTGGCCCTCAATTTTTGTTCTATGAAAATGTGAAGTAAAAATATTTTGTACAAATTTGTTTTTGGTTTTTTTAGTCGATTATTTTTAAGTGAAAATAATCAGCACTCAGTTGCGATTATGTAGAAAGTGTTCTGTGAGCATATTATCTCAAATTCAACTGTAATTTAATTATTTTATTAATTATTAATTATTTATTGTAAAAGTGGAGTCAGAGTAAAAAGATAATAATGAAAAACGATTAAAAAAGCTGAAAGTTCGGCGGGGTCAAACCTTGAATACCCTCCATTTGGAAAGAATTCGGCAATTTTCAAAAAAAATATCCGTTAAATATTTTATTAAAATGTACCAAATATAACGGTTATATTACTGTCTATAGACAACCTGGACTCTGGCAACTTTTGTAATAAGCCATTACAATATTCCAATGCGAAATTTAAAAAAAAATCGGTGAATCCGGTGAAAAATGTCGCCAAAAATCATCAAAATATCGAAAATAAGGAGGTACCGTTATATGGGGACTATACGAAGACGTGGACCTGCATGGACAATTTTCGGCCATTGGCTGTAGTTCCCATAACGATTTTCAAATACCAAATTTAAAACAATGGCGGTGAATAATGTCGCTAAAATCATCAAAATACCGAAAATAGGGAGGTAACGCTATATAGGGGCTATACGAAGGTGTGGACCTGCACAGACAATTTTCTGTCTTAGGATTTAGTAAGTATTACGAGCTTTAAATACCAAATTTGAAATAATTTCGGTAAAAAATGTCGCAAAAATCATCAAAATACCAAATATCGGGAGGTACCGTTATATGCGGACTATACGAAGACGTGAACCAGCACAGACAAATTTCTGTCATAGGCTGTAGTATCCATTACGAACTTCAAATACAATATTTGAAACAATTTCAGTGAATAATGTCGCTAAAATCATCAAAATACGAAATATCGGGAGGTACCGTTATATGCGGACTATACGAAGACGTGAACCAGCACAGACAAGTTTCTGTCATAGGCTGTAGTATCCATTACGAACTTCAAATACCAAATTTGAAATAATTTCAGTGAATAATGTCGCTAAAATCATCAAAATGCCGAATATCGAGAGGTACCGTTATATGCGGACTATGCGAAGATGCACAGACAATTTTCTGTCATAGGCTGTAGTATCCATTACGAACGTTAAATGCCAAATTTGAAACATTTTCGGCGAATAAATCATACCGAATGTCGGGCGAATAATGTCATACCGAATGTCGGGAGCTGCTGTTATATGGGGGCTATTCTAAAACGTAGACCTATATAGACAATTCTCTTCTAGAGGGTAAAGTACTCAGAGGAAACTCCTTGTGTACATTTGAAGACAACTCCATTGAAAAATGTGCCTCAAATTATCAATATACCCAATATCGCGGGGCACCATTGTATGGGGACTATACGATATGGACAATGGAGGGACAATTAGAGGGTTAGGTACCTAGAAGATGCTTCTTGTATGAATTTTAAGCCAATTCCTTTGAAAATGTGGCTATAATAATTAAAATTCCCAATATCGCGGGGCACCATTGTATATGGGGCTATACGATATAGCGGATCTATGTAGACAATTCTCTTTCAGGAGGTAAAGTACTCACAGAGAACTTTTTGTGTAGAATATCGGACAATTCCATTGAAAAATGTAGTTAAAATCATAAAAATACCGAATGTCGAGGGTACCGTTATATGAGGGCTATACGATATCATGGGCCTATACGATTTGGGGGCTATGCGATATAGCCCATCTTCGAAATTGACCTGCCTGCGAACAAAATACAGACCGGTGCAAAATGATAGCTTCCTACCTTAATTTGTCTTGACTCTGGCGCGATTACAACAGATGGACGGTAGAACGGAGCTAAGTCGTCTTATAATTTTGCGCTGATCAAGTATATACTTTGTTGGGTCTAAAATTAATTATTTCGATGAGTTACATACGGAATGACGAACTTAATATACCCTCCGTACTGTGTATGGTAGTGGGTATAAAAAGTCCATCGCAGTTTTTTTACGTATTAAAAACTTCCACAAATTTTCTATATTCAGAAGATCCTTAATAGGACTTCTACATAAGGTCTTCTTCCCATGGTTAATGTTTTTAATACCCAGTAACTTTTTGAGTCCTTCTATAAAAAATAAAATAAAAAACACCCACCTTTTCCCGTTCTTTTCCTGCCAATTTGCAAGGCATTAAACAATTGCGCAAATGGATACTCGATCAGTAAACAGGCAAAAAATGCCACAATGATTAACAAGCTTATTGAGATGAGGGCCTGGCCATTCTGTAACAAAAAACAAAACAAAAAAACAATTCCGAAATTATAAATATATTCTCCAATAGCTGTGCAATAACTTACAAAATACAAATCACTCAAATGATGCGGACGTCTCTGATGGCCATTCGTTAATTGTAAAATCAAAACATCAAACAGATACATTTGAAATGACAAACGGGCAAAGATCCTAAACATTGGCAGGCGGCAAAAGTCATAGATGATCTCTGAAAAAAAAAACAATTTTTTTTTAGAATAATTTCGGAAAATGAAATTTGTATCACAAAACCCCTTACTTCCCCGCTTACAGGCCATCACAACAACGGGTATACCACAAACAATGATATTCCATATATTACGATTTAAACCAGCAAACAATGCTGTCCATATGGAGGGCTGCATAAAATTTGTTATGCTACCCACATAACTAATTCCCGCCATTGTGAGCGGTACCAAAAGCCAAGCGAATATTTCATATTTCAATATACGTTGGCATTTTTCACGTAACTCCGCATTTTGTGAATACAACAAATAAAATTCACCACACAGCATGCCAACGAGATAGCCACCCAAACTATTGTAAAAGGGCGTATAAAGATAGTAAAATGTATCGGCATCTTTCATAAAACCATAGCGATAGACTCTAGTTAAAATTAATAAATTTTATTAATCAAATAATTATTTTCCTCCTCGGGATTGTAGTTTTAAAACTTACTCTGGTCTCACAACGAAACTTGCATCTAACTTCATCAAATAGCACACCATAGTGGGTATAAGAATGGCCAGTACTGCCAATATTCCATAAACACTTTTCTTGAATTGTGGATACCTAGAGTATTGATGATGATATTGAAATACTCGTTAAAATTTAGTTATTTCAGAAATGTTTTGAATATTTTCTTAAACATGCACAGATTTTGGTCTAAAGGTGAGAGTACGTAAAAGTTTTTTTTTGTAGTCTGGCTTAAGTCATCGGCTGCCTTTTCGTAGAGGATCAATGGAGCTTTAGGTTGACTTAGTTCGATTTTGGTCCATAATTTATTCTTGTTCACCCTACGCTCTTTTGTCCTTTTCGGGAGAAGCCAGGCGATGGCTTAAGCCTGAGTTGCTTAAAAAAATATTATTTAAAAATTCGATAATATTTGTTGTGATCAGATCTTTTTATGGTAAAACTAGTAAAAGAGAGGAATATTACATTTGCTCTGAGAGAACTGCTTCGCCCAGTAAGTATGGGAACGTAGAACTAGAAAAATCTCAAATTTAGAGGGCAATCCTGAATGAAAGTTTCCTGTAAGTTTTACTAGGTTTTCGCAAGGCCTATTTATTTTTTATTTGAAATCCGCGATGTTTAACCAAAGAGCCTCTCATATTTTTATACCCTCCACCATTCTATGGAGGGTTTCACATTTTCACATTCCGTTTGTAACTCCTTGAAATATTCATAATAGACCCTACAAAGTATATATATTCTAAATCAGCGTAAAATTCTAAGACGATTTAGCGATGTCCGCCTGCCTGTCTTCTGTCTGTCTGTCCGACTGTCTGTCTTTTGTAATCACGCTATCCTTTGAACGAATTGAGATAGAAGACTGAAATTTTGGACACATTTGTATTCTGCCAGTAGGTAGGTTAAGTTCGTTAATGTGCCATGTCGGTCCAAGTTTTCGTATAGCCCCCATATAACGGTACCTCCCGATATTCGGTATTTTAATGATTTTAGCGAATTTATTCGCCGGAATTGTTTCAAATTTGGTATTTATAGTTCGTAATAGATACTACAGCCTAAGACAGAAAATTGTCTGTACAGGTCCACCTCTTCGTAGAGCCCCCATGTAACGGTACCCCCCCCCTATATTCGGTATTTAAATGATTTTAGCGACATTATTTACCGGAATTGTTTCAAATTTGATATTTGAAGTTCGTAATGGATGCTACAGCCTATGACAGAAAAATTGTCTATGCAGGTCGACGTCTTCGTATAAGCCCCCATATAACGGTACCTCCGGATATTTGGCATTTTCATGATTTTAGCGAATTTATTCACCGGAATTGTTTCAAATTTGGTATTTAAAGTTCGTAATAGATACTACAGCCTACGACAGAAAATTGTCTGTGCAAGTCCACGTCTTCGTATAGCCCCCATAAAACGGTACCTCCTGATATTCGGTATTTTGATTTTATCGACATTATAACCAATTTTTTTAAGTTTCGCATTTGAATATTGTAATGGCTTATGACAAATGTTACCTACGCAGGTTCATGTCGTCGTTAGACCCTAATATAATAGCTACATTCGGTATTTTTAAGATTTTAACAATTTTTTTTAACGGATTTTTTTTTTTTTTTTTTTTTGAAAATTGCCAAAATCGCTTCACATGGTGGAGGGTATTCAAAGATCGTCACGGCCAAGCTTACAGCTTTTTTACTTGTTTATTTTTTTTTTTTTTTTTGAAATTGTTCAAATTCCCAAGTATCTGAAAAAAAATCCTCTGAGTAATCACGATATTAGATCCAATAGTCCTTAAAAATATTTTTAGAAAACCCAATTTTGAGCCAAATTATCCTTTAAATATTCTTTAAGATGTTCTTGTTTTTTTTGGTACCTATGTCCTCGAGAAAATATTCTTTAAAGTTCACGATATTATATACGTTGATCTTTGGAAAAATAATGTGTCTCAAGGCCCTCGCAAAAAAGTATTCCTTATAAATTTCAAGATCTTAGGTCTATGGTCTGTGATCCAAAGCTCCAAAAAAATTTCTTTAAAATTATGCGATATCAAAACCAAATGGCAATTCTTAAAAAATATACGAGTTAGGTTCTATGAACTCTGAAGGAACCGAAATGTTGGTTCCTGTAACCCTTAAAATATTCCAATGTTCCTTGAGAAAATGTTCCTTAAAATCACTATTTTATATCCGAATTTTTTTTTTGAAAAATTCCTGGGCCCTATGGTTCTCCAATAGCATTCCTTAATAAATTCTTGGTTTTCGTCCCGATGGTCATCGAAAATTCGCAATTTTAAGTCCTAAGCTTTTTTCAAAATATTGCTTTAAATATAAGACGAAAGTCCTTAAAGAATTATTCTTAAAAATTCAGGAATGTATGTCAGCTGACCCCAAAAACACGATTTTATGTCTATAGCCCTTTTTAAAATATTCCTTGAAAAAATCCATGATTTTAGACCATTTGACCTTTAGAAAAATATTTCTCAACAATTTACGGTTACTATCGTGAAGTCCTTGAAAAACATTCCTTAAAAAGCCAATGCTATTGGTTGCATTGTCCTTGGAAGAATATTATTTAAAATTCTTCAATTTTTTTCTTTGTGATTTCTGATCCCTTTTCTAAAAAATGTATTTCTTTAAGGTCCGATGATCCTTAAACAAATGTTTTAAAACCCCTTACCAGTTATATCCAATGGTCCTTAAAAATATATTCTAAAATTAATTTTGCTTTTAAGTCCAATATTAATTCAAAATATATTTTATAAAATCCATTTTTTTAGGTTTCATAGTCCTTCAAAAAATATTCTTAAATAATCCACGATATTTTTGTAACGTCCCTCGTTTATGAACTTATATGGCCTCAAAAATTTTTCTTAAAAACATATATGATTATTAACCTCATAGTCCTTGTAATGAAGATTTCTAATAAAATCTACAATTATTGAGTCCTTAGAAAAATATTAATTATTATTCCAGAATGATTAGTCTGATAGTCCTTGGAAAATAGTTTTAATTTAAACGATATTTTGTCCATTAAAACATGTTTGGGCGAAAAGTCCTTAAAAATAGTCCTTGATCGTGTGTCGACATAATTCTCATTCTGAATCCTAAACATATCTTTTCTTCGTAAGAATTTATTTAAATTTTTTTCCTTAAGATAATATTTTACTTACTTTGAAATCAATATTAACACCAAAGTGTAAAGGACAAACAATTGAAAATCCGCTGCCAGATACCATGTGTGGGCGCTCACCTGAAAATACACACACATATACAATTTTTAAAATTTAAATAAAAAGAAAATAATAAAACTTACTGTGTCTTTCATTGAAAAATTATTCAACATAAAGAGATTTTTCCACCAACCTTCGCGGCCAAAAATGCGCCCCGGTTCGGTGAGGTGACGCCAGAAGGGGCCATTTCCCCAATTCTTCAAAACTGTGACATTTACCCAAACTAACATTCCCACAGAAGGCAAAAATCTGGAATTTTTTTTCAAAAAATATAGAGTTCAGAGAGCATTAGGTTAGAGAGCAAGAATTGGACAGTATTCTCGCCATTGAATTAAAATTAATTTTCGCTCACCTCATTAACCGACTCAGAACAATGAACACGAACACTTGCGCACATTTCATCCAATTCGTGTGTGGGGTAACAAAACGTCCCGTCGTAAATTTCACATTCAACAACAGACCACTGATGACCATAAATATTTCAATGACTGTCGATGTGTTGAGAGTCATTAGACCTGCTGTAGATTGACCATTGGCTTCAAAAAACTCCGGATTTTTCACATGCATAAATTCCAAATAGAAGGTGTGAGCATTCACCACAATCAGGGTGCCCATCGAACGCAAACCATCGATATAGGAAAAATCCTGACCCAAATCGCCACGATAGGGCTGTGTTAGGCGATAGTAATTGCGCGTTAGCGAAAACGAGGTGAAAATGCGCGATACTAGCAAAAGGGGAAAAGATGGTTATATTTTCTAAAATATTTTTTTAAGAAATAAAAAGTAAATTTTTTCAAGAACTTTATGCCAATATTCGCGGATTTTTGTAAGATTTATGGAGCAAAAAATGTATTTTTTTCTAGAAATATTGTCAAAGACTCATAGATCTCGTGGATGGGATTCGACGAGATGTCAGTGTTGGCGGATTTATTTTTTGGATTTCTGGAAAAAAAATTCAAAATTTTTTAACGAATATAGAGATTTTTCGTGAATTTTTATACCCTACAACACTATGTGTTGGGGGTATTATAAGTTTGATTGGGCCAAAAATTATGTAACACCACGAAATATTGATTTCCCACATAGGAAAGTATATATGGATCTTCCTATATCGCCGAGCTGAGTCGATCTAGCTATGTATGTCCGTCCGTCCGTCTGTCCGTCTGTCCGTCTGTCCGTCTGTCCATGTTAATTTGTAATCACTCTACAGGTCGCAATTATGGCCCGATCTTCACGAAATTTAGAATGGAGGTGGGGCTAGGGTCAGAATAGAACCCTATTTCTTTTGGAGATGATCGCCAAATGTTTAGGGGTTGAAATGGACCAAATACTGAAAAAATGTCGGATTTTTCAGTAGCTATACAGGTCGCAATTATAGACCAATCAATGCGGTATTTCGCATGTAGCTAGAGTTTAGGGCGGGGAAGAAGCCTACCAATTTGGGTGGTCATCGGATAATATTTAGCGGGTAAAATAGACCATATCTTTTTTGTTGAAAAAATTCAAAATTTTTCATTAAACCGCGAATATTTTAAATCCCGGCGAAATCACAAAGCCATCACAAGGTTACTTCTGACCTTTACATTGATGTTATTATCCAACAAATCGGATATATAGCAAAATATGTGCGATATATATGTCTATCAAAGGAGATATGCTTGAAAGATCTCTTATATGTCGAGAACGGCTGAACTGATTTCGACAGTTCTCAATAAATCAGAATGGCCTCTTGGCAGGAAAGAAAAAAACTTCTAAAAAAATCGCATAAAAATATCTCTCTTATGATGAAAATATTGATTTTGTAACATTTTCTCATATTTTTTCAATTTTGTCATATTTTTTTGGCATATTTTCATTTTGAATTAAACATTTGATAATATTTCTACAGCTAACAAAACTAAGTAGTTAGGGTATCAGGATATCATATACAGATCGCATTTATGGCCCGATCCTTACGAAATTTTGCATGGGGATAAGATGAGGGTCACAATAGAAGCCTACTCTTTTTAGAGATGATCGCCATATATTTAGGGGTAGAAATGGACCAAAAAACGACAAAATTGTCACCAGGTCGTAATTATCGCCCGATCCTCACGCACATTTGAATGGGGGTTACAAAAGCCAAGCAGTTTTGGATGGTCATCCAAAAATATTCAATGTGTGAAATAGTTTGCCAACTTTTGTAGACAAAATACGAAAATGTCCATTCCAGAGACTTTTTGGAGAATTCACAAATACAGGAAAGACGCACTTCTGACTATTTCGTTAACGCTGATTTCGTTGAAGAATATAGTCAAATGTCTGTATCTCATATAGATGCGTTTCAGTCAAAAACCAATAATAAATGTGAATCTTTTGCCAATTCTGAGAGATTATAGGTCTTTGGGAAATATTAGTTCCAGATCTAGGAAGACCATTTAATTGCAACATCTACCAATAAATTGGAAATGAGCAAATTAGTTTAAGGTGCTATTATTTGAACATTAGAGAACGAAACCTGATTTCTTTTATTATTTGTCACAATATCTTGTAGAATTCTTTCGAGTATCTCGCCTATATAAACTGTATCGTTTATTATAGTGTTGTAGGGTATTCAACGGTCGGCCCCGCTCGACTGTAGCCTTTGCTTACTTGTTTTTAAATAATTTTGCAGGACTTTCAAGGACATTTTTGGAGTTCTGGATTTATAATCGATGAATTCTTAAAAAAATATGTTTTGAAGGACGTTTGAATAATAATATTTTTAGTGACCTTTATTGCTGTAATCATAAAATTTGTGAGGAACATTTTTCAATAATAATAGTGAGATTTCCTTATATTTGGCTGAAAACCCTCAAATGACAATCGATAGAGCACTCCTGCAATTAAATGTGAATTAATCTTTTGTGTCTCGTACCATCGCTCGTTACCGTGAAACTAGTAGCGTAGCCCTACGTCAAGGAAGTGGACGGAAGAAAACACCAACATCAGCAGAAATGGTTCGAAAAGTAAGAAAGCGACTTGATCGAAAACCGCGTCGCAGTACCCGTAAAATGACTCGCGAGCTGAACATATCGCAATATTCCATTTGGCACATATTGAAAAATTAACTCCGGGTAAAGCCATTTAAATTCCAAAAAGTGCAAAAACTTACACCGCCACCGAAAGAAAATAGACTCAAAAGAGCTAAAGAGTTGCTTCGCTTGGCCGAAAGTGGTGAACTGCGAATTTGATTTTCTCCGATGAGAAAACATTCGTTGTCCAGCAGTTTGTAAACAAACAAATTGATCGGGTTTACTTGCCAAAGAGGTCAGCTGAAAATGTGCACCTTCGGTTGGCCACTAAAACTCAAGCCTCAAGCCCGCCATGGTGATAGTGTGTGGGTCGCCATAACAGCCGATGGTCGCTCTCCGCTCGTATTAATCGACCGTGGCATCAGAATAAATGCCGAATATTATCGCGAAAATATTCTGAAGGGTGTATTAAAGCTTTGGGCACGCAAACATTTTCGACGCAGACCTTGGACATTCCAACAGGACTCAGCACGCGCCACCCAAGAATGATTCCTCGCTTCATTCTCAGCACACAATGGCCATCAAAATCTCCGGATACCAATCCGTTGGACTATTTTGTCTGGAGTATTTTGGAAGGCAAGCGCTTCTCCGAAAATGGGCCAAAATACCGCAGAACAACATTCGGACCAATTCGATAAGTCAAAACGAATTAAGATAGAAAGCTAAAATTTTGCACAGATCTGTCTCTTGTCTACAAGCAGGTCAAGTACGAAGGTGGACAATATAGGTCCACGATATCGTATAAATCCCATATAACGGTACATACCGCTATTCGGTATTTCGATGATTTTAGCCACATTTTTCAATGGCATTGTTTTAAATTCTACACAAGGTGTTCTTTTTGATCTCCTGAAAGAGAATTGTCTATATAGATCCACGATATCGTATATCCCCCATATGACGGTACCTCCCGATATTCGGTATTTTGATGATTTTAGCCACATTTTCCAACGGCATTGTCTGAAAATCCACACAAGGAGTTCCTTGTAATCACTTTATCCCCTGGAAGAGAATTATCTATATCGGTCCACGATATCGTATAGGCCCCAAATAATGGTACCCCCCGATATCCGGTATTTTGATGATTTTAGTCACTTTTTTCAATGGAAGTTTTTGAAATAGTACACAAGGAGTTCTCTTTACCCCCTGAAAGAGAATTGTTTATATAGATCCACGATAACGTATATCCCCCTTACAACGGCACTTTCCGATATTCGGTGTTTCTATGACTTCAACCAAGTTTTCCAATGGAATTGTCTTAAAATCCAAGGGGTTTCTTCTGAGTACTTTACCACTTAGAAGAAAATGGTCTAAATAGGTCCACGTTTTAGTATAGCACCCATATAACGGTACCCCCAGATATTCGGTATTTTCATGACATTATTCACCGGAATTATTTCAAATTTTCCATATAAATTTCGGAACCATTACTACAGCCTATAACACAAATTACTTATGCAGGACCGTATAGCTCCATTTATCGGTTTTCATGCAAGCGGTATTTTTCGACAGAATTTGTTTGAAAATTTTCAAGTTTCTTCCAAATGGTGGAACTTAGCTGCTTTTGTACTTGTTTTATCTCACCCTGTACACACATGCCACCCTAGAATGGTTCATTTCCAGCGCACAATGGCCACTATAATCTCCGGATACCAATCCGTTGGACTACTGTGTCTGGAGTATTTTGGTAAGCAAAGTTGGCACTAAAAAATACCAAAGTGTCGATCACCTTAAGCAAGCACTTCGCCGGGAATGGGCCAAAATACCGCAGACAACATTTGGGCAGGGTGTGACGGTTTCATTGGCCGTTTGAAGGCCATAATTCGTGCCAAAGGTGACCAATTCAAACAAATCTAAACTTATTCTAAAATTCGGTGCTATTTCCGACATTTTATGCTTTCATTCAATAAAATTTAGAAAAATTGTAAAAATTTTGACTTTGTTGCAGTTTTTTTTTTATTTCACCCTGTATATCTTTGTGGAATTGTCATAAATAAATCAAATAAATATATTTTCCAATTAATCTCCAAATATTTATAGAAAATAAAATTTTAAATGAATATTTTATGAAGAAAACAATATTTTATTCTCAAAATAGAGTATCAGAAATAATAAATTATATACATACTTACATGGAAAATGAAGATTATTTTTATAGAAATCTTTGCGCAGATTCTCATCCGTTTGGCGAGTCTTTAGGAAATAATCATAAAATGTTGACAGGGCCACCAATAAAAGTAGGGTTTTAAAGAATTTCTTTAAAATTGATTCCGCCAAATCTGGAATATAATAAACAAAAAATAAACAATGATATTTTGAAAAGATAACAACTTTTATAAAAAGATAACAATTTTTATACACCTAGATCATCTTCTTTTTAATATAAAAATCATTAAAACCTGCTGGAGTTAAGTAAATAAATTTCCAATTTACTGTAATTGTAATTAATTTTCTTTAATTGCCATTTTTACACCCCGTCTTCAATTACGATTTAGATCATTTGCTGCTTAAGGGAAAGAGCAGGCCATGGGGTATATCAGTGTAAGAACCTGTAAATATTATGATTGAAGTGTATTGTTTGGCTTTTTGATAGATTTTTTTCAAACAAGTTTCTACCAAATGGTTAGAGAAAATCATTAGAGTCATTAAAAGACAACTTATTTGCAATTAAATGATGAATTATTTGCAGGCTGTGATAATGTGAGCTCATTATTAAAATTTTCAAGAAAAATTACATCATTCTTTGAAATAGGCACTTAATAATGTAGATTGGTTGTCTGTCATAAGGTTGGAAAATATTATCGGTATTTAAATTTCCAATTATTACAAAAATTAAAAATATTAACTGTTATAAATTATAAGTGTCTTTTGGAATGTTTCAGAATAAATACCCGCTTATCTTCAGTGTTGAAATATGTAATTGAACAAAAAAACGCACCTGTTTCTTGTACTGCAGTCTCCACACTGGGACTTTCACAATATTCAATGAATGTCTTCAATTTTAAATTATACTTTTGTTCAAATTCGGCATTTAAACAGTTGTGAATAACTGAAGCATATTTTGTGCGGATTTCAATGTCCAAGGGTCGCCGTTGGACATATTCAAAATATTCGGTTATCTGAAAGGGAAATGAAACGATTAAAATATAGCAATGACTACAGGTCTGAAAATATAAAGATACTCTTTGAATATTCACGACTACTATATTCTTATGAAGATTTGGTCTAAAAGTATATTTAGATTAAAAATTTTCGATCTAATATATCATATAAAAATTTATTCTTAAAAAATCCAAAATGTTGGTTCTGATAATCTATAAAAATTCAAAATTATTGTTCATATATTTTTTTTTTGACATGTCTTGAAGTCATACTCTCGAAAAAATTCACGATTTTGACACTTATAATTAGTAGTTGAAGAAAAACTCTTTCAAAATCTGAAATTTCCGACCAGATTCTTCATGAAGGAATATATTTTAAAAATCAGGGAGTTTTAACCTGAAAATTCTTGACGAAATATTTTTTAAATGTTCAGGATTTAGAAGCTGTTAGTCCTTGAAGAAATATACTTTTAAATCCGCGAATTTGATCCTGTTATACATTGTAGAAATATTCTTTGAAATTCACAATTTTGGAATTGGCAGTCCTTGAGAAAATATTCTTTTAATATCTAAGATTTTAGCATGGATATATCTGAAGAATATTTTTTAAAAATCTACAATTTTAGCCTGCCGTAGAAAATTTTTTAGCAATTTATTTATTAATGTAATATTTTTATCTTTTTGAGGAATTGGAGGATCTTTTAAGGAATTTGTTTAAAATCCAGCAGATTATGTCAGTAGAGTTAAAAGAAGAAGACACGTATATCGGCGTTTTTATACCCTCCGCCTTGGTATATTAACCTTGTCATTCCGTTTGTAACAACCCAAAATATTCGTCATAGACCCCATAAAGATCGCATATATTCATAATCAGCATACAATTTTAAATCGAATTTGTACTGTGTCTTGAATGGTCCACGTTTTGGTATAGCCCCCATATAACAGAACCTCCCGATATTCGGTATTTTGATGATTTTTGAATAATTTTCCCACGGATTTGTCTAAAAATTGGTATTTGTAGTTCAAATGGATAACGATAGCCACCGATACTCACTATTCTGATAATACTAGCAACATTTACCCACGAAATTGTTTCAAATTTGGTATTTAAGAAGATTGTATATACCGTTTTGGTATCATTCAACGGCCCACACTTTATGGCTTTTTGAAAAGCTTAACAGCATTACCAAAAATGTCCTACTGTTATTTTTTGTTTAAAGTGGAGCACGTGTGAATTCAGATGCTTTTATATAAAAATGTTCTCTTAGCCCAAAGGTGGAGGGCATTAAAACTTTGGTCAGGCCGAACATAATGTTTTTTTACTTGTTTAAGGTTAGCTTCGCAAATTAACCTAAACAAAGAGGGCAAGTACCTCACTCTTCCGCACATTTGGAAATGTTCTGACTAAGATTCCTTGGAATCCGTGGATTTTCGGTCTATAGTATCATTGGCAATATTGCAGATAAAAACACGGGGATTTTCCGATCAAAAATGTCAACCCTCAAGCGAGTCAACAAATGTGTATTTTTAATCCTTTTGAAAATATCGCTAAAAACCCCCTTTAAGCGAGATCGCAGCAAGTCAAAGTATTTACCTAAAAATTATTTAAAAAAAATTCTACTATGTATTCTAGAAGATTTCAAGAGTCTAAACACCAGGAATTCCTATATATTAAAAAAAATGTTAGGGTTAAAACCATACTCTGTGTGAGTTTGTGCAAAAATCTCTAATAAAGGATCATTTAAGAAGGATGCGATTTCGCTATCAGTCACCAAAGAAAAAAAAAATATTTGCATCAATGCTTCCAAAAAACAAGTTAAAGAGTAGTTTTGCCGACAGATGTATACCCTCAGCCAATGTTTGTATTATGACTTCTGTTATATATATATATATATATATATATATATATATATATTCCATCTTAACACCAGACCTTGAGTCGATAAAAATATTGGACCGACATTATCCGTTTAATAGTGGACCTACATTATCCGTTTTCGCACCTGGCGTATCACTGACGCAAATATTAGGTTTCGCAAAGTTGGAGCAAAATCGGATTATCTTTTGTTTTACTGTGCAAAAAACATATTTTTCGAAAAATTCGACATTTTGTGTGGGAGTGGACCGATAAATTTTATTTTCACACCAGACCTTGGGTTAATAAAATTATTGAGATGTGTAAAATTTGAAGATAATTGGAGTCTTACATCACATTTTATAAGAGTTGTAATTATTATTGTAATTCTTGGAGTGGACCGTTATTGTCCATTATTGTCCGCACCTGACCTAGCACTGATGAAAATATTAGGATTCGCAAAGTTGGAGCGAAATCGGAAAAATGAAAATGTTGACATTTTGTGTGGGAGGTACCAGACGGAGTGAACCCATATTGTCCATCTCCGAACTCGATCTAAGTTTGACAATAACATTACCATGTACCAACTTTGGATCTAATCGTATACTCCCTTCGGATTTGGTCCAAAGAGACCTAGGGTCTAAAACCATTATTTCGATGAGGCACGTTTTGGCCGTATCAAATGATATATACCCTCTGTAGGGTATAAAAACTGAAAATATTCTCTAATTTTTTTATGAATTTTTCCTCGAACTTTTTTCGAGTTGATGTCTGAAAGTAACATAAAATGTCGTTTTAGATGGAAGGTCTGGTTTATCTTCATATAAAACCTAGTGTTGGTAAAAACATTCAGATATGCGAAATTTGAAGTCAATTTGACTCTATTTTCACATTTATTTAAGTGTTGGGAATATTCAAAATGTTGACCCTTTGTGGGGGAGGTACATGAGGGAGAATTTTGCACCTGACCTAGCATTGATGTAATCTTTAGGATTTGCAAAGTTTGAACAAAATTGAATGATCCTATCCATTTTTATATTATAAATTACTTTGTTTGACTTTTTCTGTGGGTGGTATCAGAGGTATTAGACCGATTTAACCATCTCTGAACTCAATTTAAGTTTGATAATAATATTACGATGTAAAAAGTTTGGACGGAATTGGATACTTCTAAATTTGAAGAATCGAAAAGTCCACGGTCGTAACTCTGATAGTCCTCAAAAATATTGTTTTTAGAATGTCCATAATTATAGCTCTGCTAGTCCTTAAAAAAAATATTATTTAACCAAATCCATGATTATTAAAAACTATTGTTTAAAAAAGTCACGATTATTGATCGGATAGGTCTTGAAAATATTTAAAAAAATCCACGGTTATTGGTCGGATAGGTCTTAAATTATTATATAAAGACACGAGACCGTAAAAAATATTATGTAAAAAAGGGCGATTATTAATCTGATATGCCCAAAAAATTTTATCATTTTAAGCGTGGATTTTTAAATCCCACGGTTATTTTGAAAATCCACAATTAACTCACCTCATTATCGATGGTAAAATTCTCTGGAGGATACGTAATATTCTCAGCAATGTGTCCCACCACATTCAGGCAGCGTTTCAGGCACACACCAAAGAACAGACGATCATAATGGTAATTATATCGATAATTATTATGTTCCAAAATCGCTTGCCATAGTTCGGATGAATTATCTGGTTGGACCTCTGCATAGATCATACAATAGGTGGGCGGTAGTTGGGTTGAACGATTTTTCAGGCATAAATCGTAATCATCAAAGGTGTAGAGAGGAGGAAAATCCTTTTGGGAATCTAAAATTAAATTTCACGAATTAGAGACCCTTTTATGAATTTTATAAAACAAAATCATTTTATAAAAAAAAAACAAGTAAAAAAGCTGTAAGTTCGGCCGGGCCGAACTTTGAATACCCTCCACCATTTGGAACAAATTTGGTAATTTTCAAAAAATAAAATCCGTTAAAAATTCTGTTAAAATCTTAAAAATACTGAATGTAGCCGTTATATTAGGGTCTATACGAGGACGTATAGATCGTAGGCTGCTTTTGTCATTAGCTATTAAAATATTCAAAAGTGTAACTTGAAAACAAAATCTGTTTATAATTCAGCTAAAATCATCAAAATAACGAATATCGGGAGGTACCGCTATATGGGGGCTCTACGAAGACGTGGACCTGCACAAACAATTTTCTGTCATAGGATGTAGTTTCCATTGACAACTTCAAATACCAAGTTAGAAACAATTCCGGTGAATAATGTCGCTAAAATCATCAAAAAACCAAATATCGGGGGGTACAGTTATATGGGGTCTATACGAAGACGTGGACCTATATGGTCCATTTTCTGTGTTAGGCTGTTGTAGCCATTACGAATTTCAAATACCAAATTTGAAACAATTCCGGTAAATAATGTCGCTAAAATCATCAAAATACCGAATATCGGGGAGTACCGTTATATGGGGTCTATACGAGGACGTGGACCTGCATAAACAATTTTCTGTCATAGGATGTAGTATCCATTGCGAACTTCAAATACCAAATTTGAAACAATGCTGGTTAATAACGTCGCTAAAATCATCAAAATACCGAATATCGGGGAGTACCGTTATATGGGGGCAATGCCAAAACGTGGACCTATATGGCCCATGTTCAATACCAAAAGTCCTGCAGACATAACATACATTTGAGTAAAATTTTATCAATCTACTTCAATTTGTTCGGAATCTAGAGTGATTTCCACAGACGGACAGGCGGACGGACATCGCTAAATCGACATAGAATTTTATGCTGATCAAGAATATATATATATATACTTTGTGGGGTCTAAAATGTATATTTTGAGGTGTTACAAACGTAATCACAAACTTAATATACCCTCCATACTATGGTGGAGGGTATAAAAACTTCAACATTTTCCACTTTAAAATCCTCCAATATTTATGAACTGCAATTATTTTCACTTGGCCAACGGAACCTTGCCATTGAAAACTAGATATTATTGTTCACTGATAGCTATCACCACATTTGCAAAGGACAAACTACACAAACAACAACAACTTTTTTAATTACTAACATTTAAGTTCAGCATTAACACATCCTTGATACATCAAAAATAACACCGCTACCGCAAAAAATCTCAACAAAAACACGGCGAAATTCATTTTGTCTCACGAATACGTCTCCGGATTAATAGAGAAATTTTATACTTCCGATGGACCGTTGCATTTGAAATGTAAAATACAACTGAAATACATTTGATATCTAGTGTCGGTTTTATGAATTAAAGACATTAAACAAAACAAAAATTGTAATAAACCAGGCTTAGAATGCCCAGCTGATTGGCCGGCTTGTTAGTTGGTGCCTACTTATGATGAATGTTAGTTTACAGCTACAAATTGCTCAATTAAAAGATTTTATGGAGGAGTGTTGTTTATCATTTATTATGAATTAAATTAAACTTGGGAAAAATGGTATAAAGTCCAGAGAATATCATTAATCAAAGAATGTTCTGCGGGAAATCCCTAGGACAGGAAATCAATAGGACATCTTTTGTAGGCAAAAAAATGAAATTTCTTGGATAACACTGGGCAACACAAAAAAATCCAGCAGATTATGAAAGTAGAGTTAAACCAGTAAAGAAAGTCTTAAAGTCGGGCGGGGCCGACTTTATGATACCCTACACCACTTTGCTAATTTAGTAGAGCTCCACATAACAATTAAAAGTTTTTATGGGAGGATTCAATCATACACCCTATGATTAAATTATAATTTAAAGTTTAAACGACTAAATATGCCGAAGCATTCGTATCTTTTAAATTCGGACTTGGTGCCCCATTTGGTGCACAAATTATTTGAAATCGGATAAAAATATATATGGAAGCTTTATCCAAATCTGAACCGATCTTGATAAAATTTTGCAAGGTATTTCTGAGGTGCATTTGATATATTTCCCCAAATATTGTTGTTACAGAGTGCATATTACGGCTGCGGAGGACAACAATAACAAATCGGATGAACAATATATATGGGAGCTATAGCTATATCTGAACCGATCTTCACCAAATTTGACATAATAGCTTCTAGACTCAATTCGGTCGTAAGTGCCGAATTCCATCCCATTTGGACAATTACTAGACGTTTGGTGCACAATAAAAGGTAAATTGGACAAAGTTATATATAGGAGCTATATCCAAATCTGAACCGATCTCGATTAAATTTAGCAAATGTATTTCTGAGCTGTATTTGATAAATTTCCCCAAATATTGTTGTTACAGAGTGCATATTACGGCTGCGGAGGAAAAAAATAACAAATCGGATGAACAATATATATGGGAGCTATAGCTAAATCTGAACCGATTTCGATAAAATTTGGCATACTTATTTTCAGGCCTAATTTGGTTTTTTGGGCAAAATTCCATACTATTGGGGCTGATATTACACGTTTGGTGCACAATAAAAGACAAATCGGACGAAGATATATATGGGAGCTATATCTAAATTTTTACCGATTATCTCCAATTTCAATTGGGCCAAACAAATGATTTGTGCAAAATTTCATCTGGATCGGGTAATAAATGCGACCTGCATTTTGTTCACAAGAATACATGGACAGACGGACGGACGGACGGACAGACGGAGTGACATGCATAAATCAACTCAGAAAGTGATTCTATGCAGATCATCAAAAGGAACTATGGGTCTATCTCGTTTTCCTTTTGCCTGTTACAAACAAATGCACAAAGACATAATACCCTGGCCACCTTGTGGTGTAGGGTATAAAAAGAAGACACGTGTATTGGCGTTTTGAAAGCTTACATCGGAAAGTAACCTAAATAGGGAATGGCAATTTCCCCCCTCTTGCAGACTTTTCAACATTTTAAGAAAATTTAAGATTCCGGAAAAATATGGCTAAAAACTCCCTTTAAACTGGATCGTAGCCAGTTAAAATATTTTACAAAATTACTTGCCATAGAATTCTACTATAGGTCCTTGAAGACGTCAAGAGTCTAAATCTGGCCTCCAGGAATTCATATACGGGGTGAGATGAAAACACTGCAACCAAATTCAGACTGCTGTCATTTCTTAGCCACACGTCCGACAGCTGTTACAATTATTCCAGTGACAGCTAATTGCATTGTTTAAAGCGTACAAAAGCATTTTGGTGAGAATTTTCCAGAAAAAAAGTTATTCGTGATGGAATTCAGGCGTGATAGTGTGATTTCTTTATATTTGGCTGGAAAACCACCAGTGGCTATCGTTAGAGCACTCCAGCATTTAAATGTGAATAAATTTTTTGTGTCTCGTACCATCGCTCGTTACCGTGATACTGGTAGCGTAGCCCGACGTCAAGGAAGTGGACGGAAGAAAACAGCAACATCAGCAGAAATGGTTCGAAAAGTAAAGAAGCGACTTGATCGAAACCCGCATCGTAGTGGCCGAAAAATGCTCGGGAGCAGAATATATCACAATATTCCATTCGGCATTCCATTGAAAAATGAACTCGGGGTAAAGCCATTGAAATTCCAAAAAGTGCAAGAACTAACGCCGCAACAGAAAGAAAATAGACTCAAAGGAGCTAAAGAGTTGCTTCGCTTGGCCGAAAGTGGTGAAATGCCGAATTTGGTTTTCTCCGATGAGAAAACATGCGTTGTCCAACAGTTTGTAAACAAACAAAATGATCGTTTTTACTTGCCAAAGAGGTCAGTTGAAAATGTACACCTTTGGTTGGCCACCAGAACTCAAGAGCCGGCAATGGTGATGGTGTGGGCCGCCATAACAGCCGATGGTCGCTCTCCGCTCGTATTATTTGACCGTGGCATCAGAGTAAATGCCGAATATTATCGCGAAAATATTCTGGAGGGTGTATTAAAGCCTTGGACAAGCAAACATTTTGGCCGCAGACCTTGGACATTCCAACAGGACTAAGCACCATTGAACTCAGCACGAGCCACCCAAGAATGGTTAAAAAGTGAGGTTCCTCGCTTTATTTCCAGCGCACAATGGCCAGCAAAATCTCCGGATACCAATCCCTTGGACTGATGTGTCTGGAGTATTTTGAAAAGCAAGTTTGGCACCAAAAAATGCCAAAGTTCGTTACCTTTGTCGGGAATGGGCCAAAATACCGCAGAGAAACATTCGGGCAGCGTGTGACGGTTTCATTGGCCGTTTGAAGGACATAATTCGTGCCAAAGGTGACCAATCTAAAATTATTCTAAAATTTGATGCTACTTCCGAAATTTTTTGCTTTCATTCAATAAAATTTATAAAAATGTAAAAATTATGGCGTTTGTCTTTTTTGTAGTTTTTTTATCTCACCCTGTATATATTTATAAAAATCCAAAGATACTTTAGAGCACTCTATATAAATAGATTCTACTATATAACTCCGATTATAATAGGAAATCGTTTAATTATTTAAATTGTAATACACATTCAAAATAGTTCAACCTAGTTATTCAAACAAATTGTGTGTCGCTGTGAAGGTTATGTAATGACTTTAAGGCTATAATAACAAATGATTTACATCAATAAATAATCCAATTAAAATCTATTTTTTATGCAGATTATCTGTTTAAAAATTATCGGCTTCAATAATCCATATCGTTTGCTACGTTGGCAATAGACGTAAGTGTCATATTAACTATAAGTCAGAAAAAAAAAAATATTAATATTTTTTTTTACCTCCAAAGTAACATAATTCCCATGCATAACTTATGGATGCATTCATTATAGATACGGTTTCAGTTTTCACAAAAATTGGACTTACGACATTTGCCTACACAACAGACATAGATATTTGTTGAGCATTTGCAAAAATAGCCACGCGTTTGAACGGAAGTGATTTAAAGCAAAATTAAAAATTGTTAATAGCAATTAAGTAATTAATCTCAACAATGACTTAGTGAGAAACTGAACTAAGAGAAACTAGCGCTAACGTATGGGTTTGTGCATTTGTTCGTTATTTAATCTATTTTTAATTAATTTCTATTAACCGTGAAAAATTAAAAATTCATTACAAAAAATTAAGCATTCATTGAAAAAAATTAAGAAAACTTAATTAAAACGTTCTCTTTAAGATAAATAGGACCTATGCGTGTTAGTTAATGATTGAAACCATTAATGAACAGGGAGAAAAAAAAACTTATTTCTCTTAAATATTTCGAAGAAAAGAGATTTATTTATTATTACATATTTCAATTTTTAAAAAATGGAAATGAATGATACGTAGACATTGATTGGTTGGATGTTTAACAAAATCAAAGAGAAATAAGTCGCTTGAGCATTAACACATTCTTGCTCAGCATTGGCTTACGGACATACTCTCAGTGAACAAAATGTCAAAATTAATTTCTCTACTCGTACTTATTTGCAAGACCTAGGTCGTCTTCCTATTTACTGAAACATTTTTAAAATAAATAAGATGGGACATTACATTGTTATTTTTCTTCAATAGATGGCGTTAGTGGTGGAAAAATATGTTATGTCACGATATCGTGACAAAGCATTGTGTTATAATTTAACAGAGCTGACGCTTTTTAAGGGTTGTTGTTGATTTTATCGATTCAATGTAGAAGGAAATGCTCGCGTATTTCCGCCATTTTTCGGCGATATCGGAATAACATATTTTTCTAAAATTTCCAATGCATTTCTGTTATTTCGCCTGCCATCTATTACTTGATAGAAAAATTAAAGCCCATATGCATTTTGTCCAATCTTTATAATTTTATGTCTTTGCCATATGTCGTCTGTTAATCCAAAAGATCTGCAAAAGAGAGCAATTCGAGAGAGAATTTTTGAGAGGTTTTCTACACAGAGTTTGCAAGTACTTGTCTCTCAAATTTCTCCTTTCGGTGATTTGTTTTTTACCCAAGCAATTTGAAAACCTTTGCTATTTTATATTTTTACTAAAATATATTAACTTTGTCATTCCGTTTGTAACACCTCCAAATATTTTTCGTAGACCCAAAAAAGTATATATATTCTTCTATATCGATTCAGCGATGTCGGCCTGTCTTTTATATTTTGGTAAGTTAACTTAGTTTCGTTAAGTTTTCGTATAGCCCCCTTATAACTCTGCCTCCCGATATTCGTTATTTTGATGATATATATATCACATTTTCTAACATGATTCTTAAAAAATTCGGTACTGAGAGTTCTGTGGAAAAAAAAATTCGTTACCTTCATCTATATCTATAAAAGAGGAAAATGTTTGTATGTTTGTTTGTAATTTATGGACTCGAAAACCGCTGAATAGATTTTCCTCAAAATTTCCATATATACTGCAACATCGCCTGAAAGTAACATAGGCTATATACATTTTTGAATTTTCACTTGGAACTGGAGATATAGCATCAGAATCGGAGGTACCTCCCAAATATTTAGATTTTATATGCACATATCTATTGATTGGTTGAAGATACAGTCTCCAAATTTGGAATACGTAACGGAATTTGGAACAAAAATAAGTTTGCCAAATTATATTGTATTCGGTTCAGATTTGGATATAGCTCCCATATACATTTTCGGCCGATTTCATGTATTTGATGGACCAAACACGACATGTATTTCCAATTGTAATGAAATTTAAAATAAGTAACGGAATTGGGAACCAAAATGAATTTGACAAATTAAATTGAAATCGGTTCAGATTTGGATATAGCTCCCATATATATTTTCGACGGATTTCATGTATTTGATGCACCAAACACGCTATGTATCTCTAATTTCAATGAAATTTGGAATGTGTAGCGGAAATTAAAACAAATATACATTTGTCAAATTATATTAAAATCGGTTCAGATTTGGATATAGTTCTCATATATATTTTCGACCGATTTCATGTATTTTATGCACCATACACGATATGTATGTTCGATTCCAAAGAAATTTGGAATATGTAACGGGATTTTGATTAGAAAATAAATTAGTCAAATTATATTAAAATCGGTTCAGATTTGGATATAGCTCCCATATATATTTTCCGCCGATTTCACATATTTGATGCACAAAACACTATACGTATTTCCGATTCCAATGAAATTCGGCACGAGTGGCTAAATTTGGTACAAAAATAAATTTGACAAATTATATTCAAATACGCTCAGATGTGATTATAGCTCTCAAATATATACTCAGCCGATTTCACATATTTGATGCACCCAAAGCGAGAGAGACAAAATCTGGCACCAGCAAAAATTGCCAAATTATATTGAAATCAGTTGAGGTTTGGATATATGTAGCTTACATATATATTTCGGCCGATTTCATATATATTATGCACCAAACACGATATATATGACCGATTCCAATGAAATTCAGAATGTGTGGCGGAATTTGGTTATAATAATAAATGTGACAAATTAATTGGAAATTAGTGAAGATTTGGATATAGCTCCCATATATATATATTCTCGGCCGATTTCACATATTTGACGCACCAATTTCAATGAAATATGAAAGGTGTGGCGGAGTTTGGTGTAAAAGTAATTTTTTTAAAATTATATTTAAATGGGATCAGATTGGGATATGATTTTAATAAGAACCATTGACCCACAACGCCTTAGGCTAACACTAAAAAACAACACAACAATTTATTTGAAATACGCTTATTACGGCGAAGTATGTTGCTATCTCGAATTCACTAATTGCAATAGAAATGTCAATTTACTTAAAAAAATTGCAGTTTCCTGCACGCTTGGTATTTGCTATGAAATAAATAAATCCAAAGGACAAACCCTTCGTGTATGCATGTCATGTTACTGCTTTGGTAATGATTTTGTTTATTAACGCATTAAATTAGTGCAATATTTTTTTTAATTTTTAAATCTGTTTTTCTTTATCCAACATATATTCGTAAATAAAATTTTGAATGCATATAAAATCAAAAGGGGTAGCGAAGCGAACCGGGTTCGGCTAGTATATAATATAATATAAACGGAATTGTTGAAAATTCTGTATGAAGAATTTGTGGATTCTGTCTTATGTAGCAGAAGACTGCTGGAATAGGCTCATTATTTTTTATAAGGCGGTACCTCCGAATGTTTGTTATTTTATTTTAAACATATCTTTTTTAATTTGGAATTTGAAACTCGGAATATATAACAAGCACCTTCGAAAAACCGATTCCTTCGAAATTAACAGCATTTTTAAGACGTTTTACAAAACGATTTCACTGGCAAAAATTGAATTGGACCCAATATTCAATCCCGATTTTTATACCCTCAGCCATATGACTACAGAGGGTATATCATTTGATACGGCCAAAACGTGGCTTATCGAAATAACAGTTTTAGACCCTAGGTCTCGTTGGACCAAATTTGCAGTCGATCTAGCGATGTCCGTTTGTCTGGGTGGCAGGTACGCACGATAACTCTCGAAGGGAGTATCCGATTTGATTCAAACTTGATACATCGTAATATTATTGTCAAACTTAGATCGACTTCGGAGATGGGCGATATCGGTCCACATCCCCCACAAAAGGTTGACATTTTCAAAAAATATATTTTCTGCATAGAAAGAGAAAAGATAATCCAATTTGGTCCAACTAGGACAGGTACGAAAATGGACAATATTCCACCCATTTTATGGGGGATGTACCCCACAAAGGGTCGAAATTTTGAATAAATAACTCTTATAAAATTAGTTTTAAGAGTCCTATTGTCCTCAAATTACACACATTACAATGTTTTTATTAACCCAAGGTCTGGTGTGAAGATGGAAGCACCCGGACCTCTTTATATTACACACATCCCATTATTTAATACAAGATCTGCTGTGAAGATGGGTCCACTCCTTCTGGTATCTCCCCCACAAAGGGTCAAAATTTTGAATATTCATGAAGCTCATAAAACACGAAATTAACATCTGATACTCGGACTTGGCAAATCTCAATATTTCTATCAACACAAGATCCGTTAAAAAGATGATAGAAATCGGACCATTCCTCCTGGTACCTCCCTCACATAAGGCTAAAGCATCCAATTCTCCTTATATTTCACACATCCCATTATTTCTGCTAACACAAGATCTGGCATTAAGATGGAATATACCTGTCCCCTCCTTCTGGTACCACCCCCACAGGGGGTCAAAATTTCTAATAACCACGAAGCTCATAAAACGCGAAATTAAAATCTTTCAGATTTGGCAAATCTCGATATTTCTATCAACACAAGGTCTGTTAAAAATAAGTTAGAAATCGGACCATTCTTTCTGGTACCTCCTCCGCAAAGGTTCAAAGTTTTGAAAAACCAAAACGATAATAAAATCTGGTTCTCTTCAAATTACACACATTACCATATTTCTTATGAGCCCAAGGTCTGGTGTGAAGATGAGATATATCGGTCCATTCCTTTTGATACCTCCCCACAAAGTGTCAAAATTTTAAATATCCATGAAGATCATAAATCACGAAATTTATATCCGATTCCATTCACACTTGGCACATTTCAATATTTCCATCAACACAAGATTTATTATAAATATGGTAGAGATCTGACCATTTTTTCTGCTACCTCCCATATTTATTCAGGTCCGACACGAAATGGACAATATTGGCCCATTCCATCGGAACCTACTTCATATAAGGTCAACAATTTGAATAATCATAACAGAAGTCAAAATATATTTAAATAATAGAAAATTGCCTGAGGGTATTCATCTGCCAATGAAACCGTCTGATGCCTTTTTAACTCTTTTTATTAACAAAAAAAATCATTATAACAAATCAGGTTTTGGTCTCACTAAAAGCTATTTTAAAACTAGGAAGCAGAAGGTTCATGGAATGTCAATCAGAGATTTTTAAAACTAAAATACTAATGGTAATCTACAGGATTTTGGTCTCCATTTTATGTTAAGCTAAAAAAAAGAAAAATATACATTAAAACTTGTGCTTTGAAACATAATTTTCGATTTTCAAATTTTCATACCTTTATCACTCGATTTTTCAAGCATCATAAGCGCCTCAAAAGCTTGGGCAAATGGAATTTCCAACAGTAAATAACCGAAAAATGCCACTCCCGTTGAGAGTACCGTTGTGATGATGGTTTGGCAATTCTAAAGGAAATGAGAAAAGGATTAAATGTATCTCTCAAATAATTTTGAAAAAAATCGAAATCGAAAACTTACATAATACATTAAGTTCATGTAATGAGGTTGACGATGATAGGCAGATGTTGCCTGCAGTATCAAACAATGCCACAAATAAATTTGTGGAGAGAGACGGGCAAAAACTCGGAATATTGGCAAGCGACAGAATTCACTGACTAGGGCTAAAATAGAATAATAGCAATAATAATAATAATAATAATAATAATAATAATAATAATAATAATAACAATAATAATAATAATAATAATAATAATAATAATAATAATAATAATAATAATAATAATAATAATAATAATAATAATAATAATAATAATAATAATAATAATAATAATAATAATAGTAATAATAATAACAATAATAATAATAATAATAATAATAATAATAAAAATAATAATAATAATAATAATAATAATAATAATAAAAATAATAATAATAATAATAATAATAATAATAATAATAATAATAATAATAATAATAATAATAATAATAATAATAATGATAATAATAATAATAACAATAATAACAATAATAATAAAAATAATAATAATAATAATAATAATAATAATAATAATAATAATAATAATAATAATAATAATAATGATAGTAATAATAACAATAATAATAATAATAATAATAATAATAATAATAATAATAATAATAATAATAATAATAATATGAACATTGGAATATAAATTCAATGGATCTACTTACATTTCCCATTACATGCCATATTCAAAATCGGTATGTGTACAAGGCTGTCCACAACGAAGGCTCGTGGAATATCAATATTGAAGCCATGTAATTGATTAGGCATGCTGCCAGCGGCACCAATATCCACAGATATTGAAATATTTCTTGTAATTTTTGTCGTTTCTCTTCTTTGCACAGGTGTTTCTGATAAATCTCACCACACAACAGGCCAAAGAGATAACCACCCAAATTTGTATAAAAAGGTGTATAGGTGTGACCAAAGGTTTCAAAATCCTTGACATAACCGTAACGATAGGTCCTGGGATAATAAATTCCTGGGATAATAAATTAGTAATTTTAAATAGAAAAATTATTTGCCCTTTTCACAACTTACTCAGGCCTTATCATAAATGAAGACTCCAACTTGAAGATGTAACTTATCGACGTTGGTATGATGACTGCCAAACATCCCAGGGTGATAAAGATATGTTTTTTATATTGTGGATATCTAAAATTATAAAGGAATCAATTTTTTTAACGGCAAAAATTTATAATTTTTAATACGACAAAGAAATGTTCTTAAAAATATCCCCAAACAAATAAATTCAAGACTTAAAAAAAAACTAAATTTATTATTTAATTCACAATTTTTAGTCTTCAAAAAATTGTTTTAGCAAAATTCAATTTTTCGTCTCCTAAAAAATATTTTTGACAAAATTCAAAATTTTCCGCCTCTGAAACATAGCTTTAAAAAAATTCACGTCTTTAGTCTCTGAAATAAAAAAATTGTAAGAAAATTCACGATTTTTTGGGATATGCAAAATGTTAAGAGAACCGGATGCTCATTTCGCATTTTCTGATCGTTTTTGCTATTCAAAACTTTGACCCTTTGTGTGGGAGGTACCAAAAGGAATTGTCCGATCTCTACAATCTTTATAACAGATCTTGTGTTGACGGAAGAGTTGAGATTTGCCAAGTCTGAACGGAATCGGATGTTATTTTCGCGTTTTAAAAGCTTCATGAGTATTCAAAATGTTCACCCTTTGTGGGGGAGGTACGAGAAGGAGTGGACCGATATATTCCATTTTCACACCAGATCTTTGGTTAAAAAAAGTGTTGTGATATGTTAATTTGAAAACAATTGAGCACATACATTACATTTTATAAGAGTTATAATTGTTCAAAATTTTGACCCTTTATGAGGGAGGTACTTGATGGAGTAGATCAATATTGTTAATTTTCGCACATGACCTAGCACAGATACAAATATTAGGATTTGCAAAGTTCGAGCAGAACCCGATTATCTCTTCTCTTTCTGTGCAGGAAATTATTTTCTTTGAAAATAACATTGGACATTTTGTGGGAGAGTTACCAAAAGGACTGGACCCATATTGCCCATCTCCGACCTCGATCTAAGTTTGAAAATAATATTGCGATAATATATAATTAAAAAAATCCATGGATTGCTTTCAAAAAATGCTGCTTGAAAAATCCATGGATTGGCTTTAAAAATATTTGGTCGAATTTGCTTTTAAAGATATTATTTTAAAAATAAACGTTTTATGGTAGGGTAGGACTTAAAAAATATTATTTAAAAAAATTCACGATTATTGGTCGAATAGGCCTTCAAAAATATTTTTTAAAAAATTCACGATTCTTGGACGGGTATGCTTTAAAAAAATATTATTTACATTATCCACGATTATTGGTCGAACAGGCCTTAAAAATATTATTTAAAAAAATCCCCGATTGTTGGTCGGATAGACCTTAGAAAATATTATTTAAAAAATCCACGGTTATTGATCGAATAGGACATGACAATCATTACCAGGGTGTATAGGGAAAATAATTGAAAATCTGCAGCCAAATACCAGGTGTGAGGACTGGCCTATAATACACAAAATACACAAATTTTATAAAAAGAAAGAGGCAGCAATATAGTTTTCAAATTACAGTGTCCGGAGGTGAGAAATTATTTATGAGCAATAAATTTTTCCACCAATTTTCGCGACCAAATGTGCGACTCGGTTCGATTATGTGACGCCAAAAGGGACCATCGCCAAAACTTGTCATTATTGTGGCATTTATTCCAATCAATGCAATCAGTGTGGGAAGGAATCTAAAAACAAATAAAAGCAAGGCAAATAATAACTTAAGATATGTCAATTTTATTTTCAGATATTTCAAATTCTCTTACCTCATGTACCGACTGATTAAAATGAAGATATACACACTCAAACATCTCTTCCAACTGCTGTGGGGCGTCACAAAACGGGCCTGTGAGAATTTCAAGTGCAACAGCAGACCACTCATTACCAAAAATATCTCAATGACAACTGGCCCGTTAAGAGCCATCAGACCCGCTGTGTTTTTTCCAAAATCTTCAAAATATTTTGGATTTTGGACATGTTCAAATTCCAAGAAGATTGAATGGCCCCGCAACACAAACAATGTACAGGCGGAACGCATACCATCCAGATAGGCAAATTGTTGGCCAATTTCACCACGATATGGCTGTATCAGGCGATAATAGTTGCGGGTGAGTGAGAAGGAGGTCAGCAAACGCCAGACTAAAGGTGTGGATGAACAATAAAAATAATTATAGTAGGAAGGTATAACAAATATTAGATTTAAGGTATTGATTCTTGAAGGTCTTCTTAAAGAAAACATACAAAATGTTGATCCTTTGTGGAGGAGGTACCAGAAAGAGTGGACCGATATTTCCCATCTTCATAGCAGATCTTTTGTAAGTTGAAATAGTGGAATACGTTGAAATATGAAGAGAACCGGATCTTTATTTCGGATTTTATAATCGTTTTGGTTATTCAAAACATTGAACCTTTGTGGGGGAGTTACCAGAAGGAATTGTTCGATCTCTACCATCTTTATAACAGACTTTGTGTTGATGGAAATATTCAGCTATACCGAGTCTGAATGGAATCGGATGTTAATTTCGCATTCGATGATCTTCATGGATATCCAAATTTCGACACTTTGTGCGGGAGGTACCAGAAGGAGTGGGCCGATATTTTCATAGTCAGAGCAGATTTTGTGTTAGTAGTAATAATGGGATGTGTGTAATATGAACAGAACCGGATGCTTACTTCGGATTTTATGGTCGTTTTGGTTATTCTAAACTTTGACCCTTTGTGGGGGAGGTATCAGAAAGAATGGTCCGATCTCTACCATCGTGTCTTGATTGAAATATTGAAAAGTGACAAGTCTGAATGGAGTCCGATGTTAATTTCGTATTCGATGAGCTTCATGGATACTCAAAATTTTGACCCTTTATGCGGGAGGTACCAGAAGGAGTAGACCGATATTTCCCATCTTCATAGCAGATCTTGTGTTAGTATAAATAATGGGATGTGTGAAATATGAAGAGAACCGGATGCTTACTTCGGATTTTATGGTCGTTTTGTTATTCAAAACTTTGACCCTTTGTGGGGGAGTTACCAGAAGGAATGGTCCGATCTCTACCACCTTTATAAAAAATTTTGTGTTGATGGAAATATTAAGTTGTACCATGTCTGAGAGGAATCGGATGTCGTTTTCGCGTTTTATGAGGTTCGTTAATATTCAAAATGTTGACCCTTTATGGGGGAGGTACCAGAAGGAGTGGACCGATATATTTCATCTTGACACCAGAACTTGGGTTAATAAAAATATTGTGATGTGTGTAATTTTAAGGTAATCGGACACGTACAACTTATTTTATAAGACTTGTTTAAAATTTTAACTTGATGGAGTGGACCGGAGGTACTTGATGGAGTGGACCGATATTTTCCATTTTTGCATCTGACCTAGAACTGATGCAAATACTAGGATTTGCAACTTCGACCTCTTGTAGAGGAGGTACCAGAAGGAGTGGGCCGATATTTCCCATCTTCATAGCAGATATTTCCCAGCCAGAGAGACGGACGGACATCGCTAGATCGACTCCAAATGTCTTGAAACGGATTTGATTCAAAGAGACCTAGGGGCAAAAACTTTTATTTCGATGAGGCACGTTTTGGCATTCTCAAATGATATATAACAGTTTTTTTTTTTTTTTTTGAAAAGATCCTCCCTAAACTTTAATATTAGAACTAAAAGAACAAGATGAACGATAATTGCCCTCTTACCTGGTTTCTCTAAATTCGTTTGATAAAATTCATTAGTTTGACTTTCCACCGACTGCTGCATCTTCAGAAAATAATCAAAAAATGTTGAAAGTGCGACCAGCAGTAAAATGACCTTAAAACTTTTATACAAAGCTCTTTCGGCCAGGTCTGAAAGAAATTCAAAGTTAACACCAAAGCGATGACTGATCAAAATAAACAAATTACCATTTTCCTTATGACTTTTGTCCTCTGGCCGTCTCTCGCAATATTCTATAAATGTTCTCAAATTCAAATTATATTTCCGTTCGAACTCCGTATTCAAACATTGTTGAATCACATGAGAATAATTGGAACGTATTTCCAAATCCAAGGGATATTTGTGTACCCTTTCGAAAAATTGTGTTATCTTTAAAAGGAAGAAAATTGAGGAGTTTACTCATAGCTCTCAATAATACTCTCTCTCTCTCTCTCTCTCTCTCATAATACTCACATCATTATTTATGCCAAAGTGTGCTTCCGGTGGAATCTGATTTTCAAATTTCATACATCGATTTAGACATAGGCCAAAAAAATAATCGATCATTTCGATAATTATATTTAAATGAATTATGTTCTGCGATTTTATGCCATAATTCACTGGAATTATCTGCCTGAATTTCAGCATAAATCATACAATAGGTGGCAGGTTTCCGGGGGGTAGCATTTTGAAAACATTCATCATAGTCATCGAAATTATAGAGCGGAGGTAGGTCGGAACGTGAATCTGAAAATAAACGCAGTTTAATTAAAAACAAAAAGAGATAAATTTTTGAACTTGTTGAAAAGACTCATTATATCCTCCACCATAGTATGGAGGGTATATTATGTTTGTCATTCCGTATGTAACACCTCGAAATATATATTTTAGACGTAACAAAGTGTAGGAATATATTCTTGATCAGTATAAAATTCTAAGACGATTAAACAATGATCGTCCGTCTGTGGACATCACTCAAGCTTCTGAACTATAAAAATAAGAATAAAATTTAATAATACATTTTTTATTGGCAATTATAGATTGTGGCTGTTTTAGTCCAAATTTCAACCCAAATTTGCTGTAAATTTGCAGCATATGTTTCCACTACGTAAGAAACATCCTTGCATCTCTATATAACCGTACCTCCCGATATTCGGTATTTTGATGGTTTGTGTCCACTTTTCACCGCCCATATAACGATACCTCCCTATATTTTTATTATTTTAGCGACTTTATTCACCGGAATTGTTTCAAATTTCATAATGGACCCACAGCCTGTGACCGAAAATTACATATGTAGGTCCAGGTATTCGGATAGCTTCCATATATCGCTACCTACCTATATTCTGATTTTAGAGGCATTATTCACAACAATTATTTCACGTTTCAAGTTTTGTATTTGAATATCGTAATAGCCTATGACGAATATTGTATTTACAGGTCCCCGTCTTCTTGTAAGTCCAATATAACGTTATCTTCCTGCATTCGATATTTTTATGATTTTAGCAGTATTTTTCAACGACGTTTTTTTTTGTTTTTAGAAAATTTGCAATTTTTCTTCCAAATGATGGAGGGTATTCAATATTTGGCCGGGCCGAACTTACTGCTTTTTTACTTGTTATACCCTTAGCCATATGGTAGAGGGTTTTAGACCCTTGGTCTCTTTGGAACAAATCCGTTTCAGTCTGTCTGTCTGTTATACAATTATCAAACTTAGATCGAGTTTAGATATGGGCAGTATCGGTCCACTCCTTCTGGTACCTACCCCAAAAAAAAGGTCGACATTTTCAATAAAAATATTTCACTGCGCAGAGAGAGAAAGGATTATCCGATTTTGCTCCAACTTTGCAAATCCTAATATTTGTATCAGCTTTTTATATCGGGTGCCGAAATGGACAATATCTGTCCACTTATTAAGATGGTAAAAATACGACCATTCCTTCTGGTACCTCCCCTACAAACGGCCATAATTTTAAATGATCAAAACGATTTTAAAACACGAAATGAGCATCCGTTTCTATTCTAATTACACACATCACAATATTTTTATTAACCCAAGATCTGGTGTGAAGATGGAATATATCTGTCCACTCCTTTAAGTACCTCCCCCACAAAGGGTCAATATTTTGTGTATCCATAAAGCTCATAAAATCCGAAAATAACGCCCGATTCTATTCAGATTTGATACATCTCAGTATTTCTATCTATACAAGATATGTTATAAACATGGTAGAGATCGCACAATTTCTTTTGGTACCTCCCCCACATAGCGTTCAAGATTAAAAAAAAAACAAAAACGCTCAAAAAAGCGGAATAATCAACTCAAACTCAAGATCTGTTGTGAAGATGATATACATCTGCCAACCCCTTCTGGTAACCCACCCACAAAGGGCTACAATTTCCAATACTTATAAACTTATACTCAGTACAATCTGTCATAACTTGCAAAACAAGTCGGTGATTCTTTACAACTTGCTATATCTAAATATGTCTCTTAACCAGAAATCTGATATGGATATGTAATTCATCGGAATTTATGATTTTGAATAAAAGTGGATATAAATGTTCGATTTCCTTCAAATTTGCACATACCAATGTTTTTATCTCTGTTAGATGAAGTACGAAAATTGAATACTTCGGTCGACTATATCCGTCTGCCCATGTATTTTTGTAAACAAAGTACAGTTCGCATTTATTGCCCGATCCAGATGAAATTTTGCGCAAATCATATTAACCCGAATAGTATGGAATTTTGCACATACAACCAAATTAGGCCTGAAAATAAGTATGCCAAATTTGATCGAAATCGGCTCAGTTATAGCTATAGCTCCCATATATATTGTTCATCCTATTTGTTATTTTTGTCCTCCGCAGCCGTAATATGCATTCTGTAACAACAATATTTGGGGAAATGTATCAAATACAGCTCAGAAACACATTTGCTAAATTTTATCGAGATCGGTTGAGATTTGGATATAGCTCCCATATATAAGTTCGTCCGATTTACTTTTTATTGTGCACCAAACGTCTAATATTTGCCCAAATGGGATGCAATTTGGCACTTACGACCGAATTGAGTCTAGAAGTTAGTATGCCTAATTTGGTGAAGATCGGTTCAGATATAGCTTAATCTCCCATACATTCTGTTCATCCGATTAGTTATATTTGTTACCCACAGCCCTAATATGCACTCCGTAACAACAATATTTGGGGAAATATATGACATACAGCTAAGAAATATATTTGCCAAATTTTATCAAGATCGGTTCAGATTTGGATATAGCTCCCATATATATCTTTATCTGATTTCAAATTAATTGTGCACCAAATGGGCAATACAAGTTCGAATTTAAAAGATACAAATGCTTCTGCATATTTAGTGCTTTGAGCTTTAAATTATAATCATAGCGTGTATGATTGAATTTCTCCCATAAAAACTTTTAATTGGTATCATAAAGTCGGTCCCGTCCGACTTGAAGACTTTCTTTACTGGTTTTAAACTCTACTTGATGTTTGTAACAACGATCCATACAATTCAAAGTTTAGCTTTCAAGGTTTTTCATAAATTTGCATGGCTCAACCCGCTCATTTCGACTTAGCTGCTTGGACCAATTTCAATTGAAAATTGTCAATGAAAAATTATTGAAATTTGTAAAATCTTTTGAAAAATGCATATTATAACAACCTCCGATTGTCGCCGTGTAAGAAAACATATACAAACCTACTTATTTTTGACAAAAATTTTAAAAATATTGATATATCAATGTTCCCAAGGGTTTAGGCATCTACCAGAATTCTTCTACCATGGTTCTGCTCTAGCAATGCATAACTCGATTTTCGAAAAATAAATTTTTGGTAGTAAAAATACGAATGAAGTCGAATCGATGAAAATCGATTTCCAAGTATAGATTTTTTGGTAGAATTTAACACCAAAAAATATGAAATGCTCATAGCTTATTAATTTTAATTTTCTCACAAAAAATTAAAAAAAATGGATTTTTTTTTATAAATTATAGTCATCATATGAATATTTTCCAAAATCGTTCTATTTATTTTTATAAAATTTCCAGGATTTCTGCATGACTTTACTGAAACTTTAATAAGTGTCCATTTTTATTTAAATACCGATATCGTCCATATATTTGAATATCGATAACGAAATTCGAAGTCTTAGCATTTTTAATAAAATACTAACATTTCACTTCACCGCTCACACGTCCTTGTAGAACAACTAATACCACAAACACCAGGAGTTTGGCAAATATCCTTTTTCTCATTTACAATTTTTCTTTGGAGAACAAAAACGAGTTTGGAATTTCACCATCGACTAACCGATCTTTAAATTGTGAAGCGAGCAATGCAACTACAAATCACTGTCAAATGGAATGCTTAAATATTCTCATTCCATACCAACTGGAAGCTAATAAAGGAAACAATTAATTCAAAGACTACACTTTATAATTAAATAGATTAATGTATCTATCTAATCGTAATTGAAGACTTTTAAGTTTTGCGTGGCGGGACACGTGTCGCGCAATTTTTTGGTGGCAATTTAAAGAAGCGAAATCTTCTATAAAGACCCCCTACGGATATATTATTTAATGGTCTTTTATCTATGGAAGATTTGTGAAAGGAATTCTTTCTGAAGAAATCCTTTGGAAGTTCTGTCCATAAAACACTTTCTTAAAGTCTTCCATTTAAAACGGCAAAATCCGTTAAAAAATCTTGCTATTAGATTTGGAACACTTCCGTTGGAAAATGTGCCTAAAATCTTTAAAATACCGAATATCGGAAGTTTCCGTTATATGGGGGCTAAACGAAAACTTGGACCGATATATCTCATTTTTTCCAATCATCCTAGACCCAAAACATACACTTGTACCAAATTCCAAATCAAACAAGTAAGAAGTAACAAAGCAGCTAAGTTCGTCCGGGCCGAACTTTTAATGCCCTTCACCATTTGGAAGGAACTTGAACATTTTCAAAAAACTTCCGGAAACTACCACTTAAATGAAAACTGTTATATGGAGACTATACGAAGACGTGGACCTGCATAGGTTGTAGAACCACTTAAAATCTTAAAATGCGAAATTTGAAACAATTCCGGAGAATAATATCCCTAAAATCATCAAAATACCGAATATCGGGATGTACCGTGTACGAGAAATTTAAAACAATTCCGGTTAATAATTTCGCTAAAATCATCAAAATACCAAAAAAAAGGCAGGTACCGTTATATGGAGGCTGTACGAAGACTTGAACCTGCATAGGTACCTTTATGTGGGGCTACATGGCCCATTTACGAACTTAACCTGCCTACTGACAAAATACACAAATTTGCTTGAAAAATAACGTGATAACAAAAGACAGGCAGACGGGCATCGCTAAATCGACAGAGAATTTTACCCGGATCAAGAATACACGGTGAGATAAAAAATCTGCCAAAAATTCAAACGCCATGATATTCAATTTTTTTTTTTTAATTTCATTGAATGAAAGCAAAAATCGTCGAAAATAGCATCAAATTTAAGAATAAGTTTAGATTTGTTCGAATTGGTCACCTTTGGCAGGAATTATGGCCTTCAAACGGCCAATGAAACCGTCACACGCTGCCTGAACGTTGCTCTGCGGTATTTTGGCCCATTTCCGGCGAAGCGCTTGCTTAAGGTGATCGGCTCTTTGGTATTTTTTAGTGCCAACCTTGCTTTCCAAAATACTCCAGACACAATAGTCTAACGGATTAGTATCCGGAGATATTGGTGGCCATTGTACGCTGGAAATGAAACGAGGAACCTTATTTTGTAACGAACGGAGAGCGACCATCGGCTGTTATGGCGGCCCACATCATCACCATGGTCGGCCATGAAGGTGCACGTTTTCAGCTGACCTCTTTGACAAGTAAACACGAACATTTTGTTTGTTTACAAACTGCTGGACAACGAATGTTTTCTCATCGGAGACCAAAAAACCCAAATTCTGCAGTTCACAACTTTTGGCCAAGCGAAGCCACTCTTAAGCTCTTTTGAGTCTATTTTCTTTCTGTTGCGGTGTAAGTTCTGGCTTTTTTTGGAATTTGAATGGCTTTACCCCGAGCTCATTTTTCAATATTTGCTCACAAGCCATTTTTCGGCAACTGCGACGCGGGTTTCGATCAAATCCCTTCTTTACTTTCTGCTGATGTTGCTGTTTTCTTCCATCCACTTCCTTGACCAGTATAACGGTAACGAGCTATGGTATGAGATACAAAAGATTTATTATCATTTAAATGCTGACGGAAGCCACTTGTGGTTTTCCAGCCAAATATAAAGAAATCCGCATATCACGCTTGAATTCCATCACGAATAACTTTTTTTCTGGAAAATTCTCACCAGAATGCTCTTGAACACTTGTAAACAATATTATGAACTGTAACTGGAATAATTATAACAACTGTCGGACGAGTGGCTTAGTAATGACAGCAGTCTGAAGTTGGTTACAGTTTTTTTCCTCTCACCCTGTATATATATTTGTTGGGTCTGATATTAATATTTCGAGGAGTTACAAACAGATTGACAAAGTTAATATACCCTCCATATACCCTTTCCCCCTTTTTTTTTTTTTTTTGTAGCAACTTTGGAAGTTCCGTAGGACACCATCATCGGAGTAAAATCGACATCGTTCGCCTCAGACACAAACCTTCAACACTTTTGTTTTAGCTATATGGTTTCCACCTGAACAAGAACTGACCCACCCCAATGGTGAGCAATTATTTTATTCTATTCAATGACTGCAATTATGACGTCTACCTGTGAGGATGTGAGCAATCAATGAGTGTTGCGATTCAATATTAAATTCAAATATTAATTGCCCATAAAACTGGTTAGTAACCAGTCGAAGGTGTTTGGCAAATAGAACGTGATCGCATATTCACGTGGATATTGGAAGAATGTATGGGCTTTATAATAAGCCAAGAGAATGGATATGTGTTTGAGGTGAGTTATCAAATAATTGATTATTTGTTTTAATTATTCGAAATCACCGATTCGATGACATTGAGGGCCACAGTGTTTTTTCTGGTTAAATCGAAGGCGTTTTTCTTTAAAACTGGTTGACATTAGAAAAGTTCTGTATAATTTATGGTAATTATTATTTTATTATTGTTATTAAAATTTTACTATAAAATACTATTTATCTTATTGTCATACATTTATTACGAACGGAACCATCAGTGGTCGTTAGTAGTATTCATTTTATATAAACAATTATTTAAGATTTTCCATAGAATTAGCGACAGATTAAAAACAAAATTGGAAAATACTACATTTCGACACCAAAGACCCTTTGTATACCCTCCACCATTTGAAACGGATTTTGAAAATTTTCCAAGAAATAAAATCCGTTAACAATTCGGTTCACAATTTAAAAATACCGAAAATAGCCGTTATATTGGGGTCGAAAACGTGGACCTACATAGGTAACTTTTGTCATAAACCATTAAAATATTCAAATACGAAACTAGCAAAATATACGGTGAGTAATGTAGCTAAGATCATCAAAATACCGAATATCGAGAGGTACCGTTATTTGGGGGCTATATGAAGACATGCACTTGCACTGTCTTAGGCTGTAGTATCCATTACGAACTTCAAATACCAAATTTCGGTGAATAATTTCGCTAAAATCATGAAAATACCGAATATCGGGAAGTACCGTTATATGAGGGATATACGACGACGTGGACCTGCATATGCAATTTTTGTCATAAGCTAGTACAATATTAAAATACGAAACTTGATAAGAAATCCGGTGAATAATGTCGCTAAAATCATCAAAATACCGAATATAGGGAAGTACTGATATATGGGGCATATACGAAGACCTGGACCAACATACGCAATTTTTTTTTTTTTTTTTTTTTTTGCATAGGCTGTAAAATCCATTACGAATTCAAAATACGAAATTTGAAACAACTTCGGTGAATAATGTTCCTAAAATCGTCAAAATACCGAATATATGGAGACCTGCATAGACCATTTTCTGTCATAGACTCTAGTTCCCATTACGAACTCTAAATACGAAATTTGAAACATCTCCGGTGTTGCAAAAATCGTTAAAATACCGAATATTGAGAGGTACCGTTATATGGAGGCTATATGAAGAACTGGGCTGCATACGCAATTTGTTGTCATAGGCTGTAGTATCCATTACGGATTCTAAATAAAAAATTTGAAACAATTCCGGTGAATAATGTCCCGTAAATCGTCAAAATATTGGGGGTAGGGTTGTATGTGGACTATACAATATCGTGGACCTATATAGACATTTCCCTTTCATGGGGAAAATATCTTCTAGTGTGGAGTTTTAGAAAATACCATTGAAAAATGTAGCTAAAATCATCAACCGTTATCGTTATATGGGGGACATACGATATCGTGGACCTATATAGACAATACTCTTCCAGGGTGTAAAGTACTCAGAAGGAACTCCTTTTGTGAATTTTCAGACAATTTCATAGACAAATTTGGCTACAATAATCAAGATACCGACCAATATAGCCCATTTTCCTAACTTGACCTGTCTGCAGACAAAAGATTGATCTGTGCAAAATGTTAGCTTCCTATCTTTATTCGTTTTGACTCTAGCGGATAGACGTGATCATTATTGCATGGTAGAATAATACAGATAGTCGCATCGACACAGCTGTTGGAACAATGAACTGTCAAACTGATTTTGGAATGGAAAATGTTGAATGAAGAATTACTCAAATTTGTAAAAATGTTTTAAAAATGCATATTCTAACAACCTCCGATTGGCGTCGTATAGGAAAACATATACAAATCTACTTATTTTTGAAGAAACCTTTAATCATTTTTGACATATCAATGTTCCCAAGCGTTGGTGCTTCCATTATTGTCATTTCATCATTTCATTCATTTATTTAATTCAAAGATATGACTGATTGAACCAAAAGGTGAATAAATTGAAAAAAAAAAAAAAAAAAACAAGTAAGCAAAGGCTACAGTCGAGCGGGGCCGACCGTTGAATACCCTACAACAGTATAATAAACGATACAGTTTATATAGGCGAGATACTCGAAAGAATTCCACAAGATATTGTGACAAATAATAAAAGAAAACCATCAGGTTCCGTTCTCCAATTTTCGAATAATAGCAACTTAAACTAATTTGCTCATATCCAATTTATTGGTAGATGTTGCACGTAAATGGTCTTCCTAGATCTGGAACCAATATATCCCAAAGACCTATAATCTCTCAGAAGTGGCAAAAGATTAAAATTTATTATTGGTTTTTGACTGAAACGCATCTGTATGAGATACAGACATTTGACTATATTCTTCAACGAAATCAGCGTTAACGAAATAGTCAGAAGTGCGTCTTTCCTGTATTGTCACTGGAATGGACATTTTCATATTTTGTCTACAAAAGTTGGCAAACTCCTTCACACATTGAATATTTTTGGATGGCCATCCAAAACTGCTTGGCTTTTGCAATGTCCGGTAACCCTCATTCAAATGTGCGTGAGGATCGGGCGATAATTACGACCTGCTGACAATTTTGCACTTTTTGGTCCATTTCAACCCCTAAATATATGGCGATCATCTCCAAAAAGAGTAGGCTTCTATTCTGACCCTCAACTGATCCCTATGCAAAATTTCGTTAGGATCGGGCCATAAATGCGATCTGTATATGGTATCCTGATATCCTAACTACTTAGTTTTGTTAGCTGTAGAAATATTACCAAATGTTTAATACAAAATGAAAATATGCCAAAAATATGACAAATTTGAAAAAATATGAGAAAATGTTAGACAATCAACATTTTCCTCTTTAGAGAGATATTTTTATGCGATTTTTTTAGACGTTTTTTCTTTCCTGCCAAGAGGCCATTCTGAATTAATGAGAACTGTCGAAATCAGTTCAGCCGTTCTCGACATATAACAGATTTTTCAAGCATATCATCTTTGATAAACCTATATATCGCACATATTTTGCTATATATCCGATTTGTTGGATGTTAACTTCAATGTAAAGATCAGAAGTATCCTTGCCATGGCTTTGTGATTTCGCCGGGATTTAAAATATTCGCGTTTTAATGAAAAATTTTGAATTTTTTCAACACAAAAGATATGGTCTATTTTACCCGCTAAATATTATCCGATGACCACCCAATTTGGTAGGCTTCTTTCCCGCCCTGCACTCTAGCTACATGCGAAATTCCGCGTCGATTGGTCTATAATTGCCATCTGTATAGCTACTGCAAAATCCGACATTTTTTTTCAGTATTTGGTCCATTTCAACCCCTAAACATTTGGCGATCATCTCCAAAAGAAATAGGCTTCTGTTCTGACCCTAACCCCACCTTCGTGCAAAATGTCGTAAGGATCGAGCCATAATTGCGACCTGTAGCGTGATTGAAAATTAACATGGACAGACGGACGGACGGACATACATAGCTAGATCGACTCAGCTCGGCGAGCTAGGAAGATCCATATACACTTTCCTATATGGGAAACCAATATTTCGAGGTGTTACATAAATTCTGGCCCAATCAAACTTATAATACCCCCAACACATAGTGTTGTAGTCTATAAATATTATGTGAATTGTTCGTAACCCAATCTAAAAAAAAACACCTATTTCATAAAAAAATTAATTTTATTTCATTTTATTTCTGTAACAATAACCGGTTATTTATTCCCGTTGAATTTGTGGCGGCAGTTTAGAGGCATCTCCAGTATAAAAATAAATAAACGCAAAGCACGTTTTTATCACAGACATGACAAAAACACATCTAAATTAACAACAACGAACAACAACAAATTCTCTGATGAGGTAACTGAAATCGGGTTTTAATGTTTTGTAGTTGAAAGTGTCACCAACTCAAAATCAAGGTCAGTGTCAACGTAACAACGGGTAAATAGAGGATGGTAATGAGAATGCATAAAGCTGTAACTATTATACCCCACACCACAAGGTGGTCAGGGTATTATGTCGTTGTACATTTGCTTGTAACCATGGTACAATAAGGAGGTAGAAAAGTTTCGTAAAACTAAACAAATACAGCCCTGAGGCTATGTCCGCTTCCTGTCAGAATTATTCAAAATTACATGCAAAATAGCGCGAAATATGAATGATGATGAAAATGTGATCCTAAATGTTCAACCTTACAATTTCATGGCAAATCTGGTATGTATCATTAATGCGAGCCCCACAATTTAAGTTTTTCTCCAATTTTTGATTTTGAAAATATTTTATTTTTCAAAACATATTTAGAAAAAATTTGTAATCAGCTGGTAGCTCTACCTTTCCTTTTTCGTTGTACCATGCTTGTAACCTAGAGAAGGATGCGAGTTAGACCCATAGTTACTTTTGATGTTCTGCATAAAATCACATTCTGAGTCGATTCATGCATGTCCGTCCGTCTGTCCAGGTATTTTTGTAAACAAAGTATTGGGCGCATTTATTGCCCGATCCAGATGAAATCGTTTAAAATTTAGATATAGCTGCCATATACAGGGTGAGATGAAACAACTGCAGCCAACTTCAGACTGCTGTCATTTCTAAGCCACTCGTCCGACAGCTGTTAAAATTATTCTAACTACAGCTCATTATATTGTTTACAAGCGTACCAAAGCATTTTGGTGAGAATTTTCCAGATAAAATGTTGCTCGTGATGGAATTCAAGCGTGATAGTGTGATTTCTTTAAATTTGGCTAGAAAACCGCAAGGGGCTATCATTGGAGCACTTCAGCATTTAAATGAGAATAAATCTTTTGTAATTTTTGTACCATCGCTCGTTACTATGATACTGGTAGCGTAGCCCGCCATCAAGGTAGTGGACGGAAGAAAACAGCAACATCAGCAGAAACGCTTCCAAAAGTAAAGAAGCGACTTGATCGAAACCCGCATCGTAGTGGCCGAAAATGGCTCGTGAGCTGAACATATCACAATATTCCATTCGGCAAATATTGAAAAATGAGCTCGGGTTAAAGCCATTGAAATTCCAAAAAGTGCAAGGACTTACACCGCAACAGCAAGAAAATAGACTCAAAAGAGCTAAAGAGTTGCTTCGCTTGGCCGAAAGTGGTGAACTGCAGAATTTGGTTTTCTCGGTCTCCGATGAGAAAACATTTGTTGTCCAGCAGTTTGTAAACAAACAAAATGGTCGTGTTTACTTGCCAAAGAGGTCAGCTGAAAATTTGCACCTTCGGATGGCCACTGGAACTCAAGCGCCGGCCATGGTGATGGTGTGGCCCGCCATGAGAGCCGATGGTCGCTCCCCGCTTGTATTAATCGACCGTGGCATCAGAATAAATGCCGAATATTATCGCGAAATTATTCAGGATGGACCTTGTACCTTGACAGACCTTGGACATTCCAACAGGACTCAGCACCATCGCACTCAGCGCCACCCAAGAATGGTTACAAAAGGAGATTCTTCGCCGGGAACGGGCCAAAATACCCCGGAGCAACATTCGGGCAGCGTGTGACGATTTCATTGGCCGTTTGAAGGCCAAAATTCATGCCAAAGGTGACCAATTCGAATCTAAATCTGAACTTATTCTAAATGTTGATGCTATTTCCGACATTTTTTGATTTCGTTCAATAAAATTAAAAAAAAAAGTGTAAAAATTATTGCGTCTGGCTTTGTTGCAGTTTTTATACCCTCCACCATACTATGGAGGGTATATTAATTTTGTCATTCCGTTTGTAACACCTCGAAATACTCATGTCAGACCCAACAAAGTATATATATTCTTCATCAGCGTAAAATTCTAAGACGATTTTGCGATGTCCGTCTGTCTGTTGTAATCACGCTATATTTCGAATGAATTTAGGCCATGTAGGTCCACGTTTTCATATAGCCCCCATATAACGGTACCTCCCGATATTCGGTATTTTGATGATATTAGCGACATTATTCACCGGAATTGTTTCAAAATTGGTATTTGAAGTTCGTTATGGGAACTACAGTCTGTGACAGAAAATTGTCTGTGCGGGTCCAGGTCTTCGTATAGGCCACATATATTAGTACCTCCCTATATTCGGTATTTGGCGATTTTAGGTACAATACCCACCGAAATTGTTTGAGATGTGGTATTTGAAGTTCGTAATGGATGCTACAGCCTGTGACAGAAAATTGTCTATGCTGGTGCAGGTCTTCGCACAACTCCAATTTAACGACACCTCCTTATATACGATATTTTGATGATCTTGGCTACATTATTCACCGTTTATTTCACGTTTCGAATTTGAATATGGTAATGGCTTATGACAAAAAATGCATATGTATGTCCACGTCGTATAGACCCCAATATAACGGCTATATTCGCTATTTTTAAAATTTTAACAGAATTTTTTGAGGATTTTATTTTTGGAAAATTTCCAAATTCGTTGCAAATGGTGGAGTGTATTAAAAGTTCGGCTTTTTAACTTGTTTTATCTCATTCTGCTTTTTAACTTGTTTTATCTCACTCTGTATATCTTCGTCCGATTTGCCTTTTATTGTGCACGATACATGCAACATCAGCCCAAATAGTATGGAATATTGCTTATACGACCAAATTAAGTCTGGAAATAAGTAGGCCAAATTTGATGGAAATCGGTTCAGATAAAGCTATAGTTGTCATATATAATGTTCATCCGATTATTAATATGCACTCCGTAACAACGACATTCGGGAAAACATATTAAATAAAGCTCAGAAATACCTTTTGCCAATTTTTATCGAGATCGGTTCAGATTTGGATATAGCTCCCATATAGTTGCCCATATTCGACGGACCCATCTGGCAACGCTATAACTTTTGACAGAGATGTCACATTGCTTAATGAAATACCGTGTTTGAAGCGTCAGTCCAAGCAGATTTTTACCATGAACCAATACACACCATGCGAGCGCTCTGAAATAGTTGAAATTTACAAGAAGTCAATTGTGAAAACTCAACGTGCTTTTAAAAGATTAAAAAATTTGAGAAGTGCGCCTTCTAAGAACACCATTAAGCGTTTATACGAAAAATTTTCGACTGGTAAGGCTCTTTCTATTCCGAAGAGGCCATATAAAAGTCGACCAAGGCGATCGGCCGAGAATATCGCTGCCGTACGAGCCAGTGTTGAGAGGTCCCCAAGAACATCCCAAAAACGCCGTTCTCAGCAGTTGGCCATGGCTCGGTCCATTTTACAATGGATTATTCACATTGATTTGCATTTGTTCCCGTACAAAATTCAATTGACGCAAAGAATGTTGCCTGCGGACAAGCCTCGTCTATTGGAATGGGCCCATGGGTCCGTCGAATATGGGCAACACTGTATATCTTTATCCGATTTCCAGTTAGGTGTGTTGTGTTGAGTTACAAAATTTAAAAAAATCGTTTTATTTTATTGAAAAGAAAAACATCTGATCAAATCAGCCCTGGTGTAACACAGCTTTACCTTAGAAATTTTGAAATACGGTTGGCTGTAAATTGATACTTAAATGAGAGATCCCCCTATTGCATAAATTGTTTTCCATATGAGTCATAAATCAAATTTGTAGATTATAAAATGAACACAATGTTTGAAATACTTTATTGAATTTCCAGTGTTTTCCAAAAAGTTATAATTATTTAAAGGAACCAAGTAATAAATTTTATTTATTTATTTATTTATTTATTTTTTTTTTTTTTTGAGAATATAAATCCATTTCATTCGGACTTTGCTTCCTCTTCTTTAGTTTGTCCTGTAAAAGAAGTAAAAATTACGAATTAATTTTAATAAAGAGAAAACAAATGATAGATTTTTACCCTTATTAACTTGTTTGGATCGCATGAATAATGCATCCACGGCCTGGGATAGTGGCATTCCTAAAAGCAAATGTCCGAAAAAGGCCAACATAGTCGATGCCATTGTTGTGATCATACCTTGGGAAATCTAAAATGAATCAAATTATTTTGACAAAATGCTTTAGATAATTTTTAGGAAAAATCAAAATCTTACAATTGTTAGGCCATTAACATATGGAGGTTGGCGATGATAGGCTGAGGTGATCCGTAGAATCATTGCGTGCCATAAATAAATTTGGGGCGAAAGTCGCCCAAAAATACGAAACATTGGCAAGCGACAGAAATCACTAACAATGGCTGGAGAATAAGAATACGAATTTTAAAAATTACACATGAATTTTAGTTTATAAGGATTGTGTCAAAATTATAAATTAATTAAATTTTAATGGTAGAGCAAATTGACAATACAACTCACCCGGACCCATAATTAACACAATACATGGATGTAATACAATACATAGATATAATCTAAAGGCCCGATTACACTGTCTGTCAGAGTCTTACATATGACTTTTTCGTATATTATGTTTTTATACCCTCCACCATACATAGTATGGAGGGTATATTAAGTTTGTCATTCCGTTTGTAACTCATCTAAATAATCATTTTAGACCCTACAAAGTATATATTCTTGATCAGCGTAAAATTGTAAGACGATTTAGCCCTGTCCGTCCGTCTGTCCGTCTGTCCGTCTGTTGTAATCACGCTACAGTCTAAACGGATTAAGATAGGAAGCTAAAATTTTGCACAGATCTCTTATTTGTCTGCAGGCAGGTCAAGTTCGATGATGGGATATATCGGTCCACGATATCGTATAGCCGCCATATAACTTTACCCTCCGATATTCGGTATTTTGATGATTTTACCCACATTTTTCAACGGAATTGTCTGAAAATCCACACAAGGAGTACCTTGTGGGTACTTTATACCTCGGAAAAGAATTATCTATATAGGTCCACGATATCGTATAGCCCCCATATTACGGTACCCCCGATATTCGGTATTTTGATGATTTTAGTTACATTTTCTACGGAATTGTCTGAAATTGTACACAAGAGGTTCTTTGAGAGCAGTTTACCCCCTGACAGAGAATTCTCTATATAGGTTAACGATATCGCATATCCCCCATATAACGGTACCCCCGATATTCGGTATTTTGATTATTTTAGCCATATTTTCCTATGGTATTGTCTGAAAATCCACACAAGGAGTTTTTTGTGAGCACTTTAACCCCTTAAAGGTAATTGTTTATATAGGTTCCCATATATCGGCACCTTCCGATATTTTAAAGATTTTAACAGAACTTTTAATGGATTTTATTTTTTGCAAATTGTCTAATTCGTTCCAAATGGTGGAGGGTATTCAAAGTCCGAACTTACTGCTTTTTTACTTGTTAATTCTTATAACATACTTTAAGGAGCTCCTGATAAATTTTGTAACTTAAAACAAATTAAATAGTATCAGCCGGTTTTGCGGACAACTATGGCCCCAGCCTTGAATTATGAATATTCTAACTGTTGACCCTCTGTAGGAGAGGTTCCGAAGCAGTTGGCCAATATTGTCCAATTCGTATCTGACCTAAAACTAATATAAATATTACAATGTGCCATATTTGGACTATATCATCTACTTCCTATACTTTATATGAGATATGTATGAGCAAAAAATATGTGGAAGTTATGACCCTTTTTGGTTGAGGTACCAGAACGGCTTGGCAGATATCTAAAATCTTCACAGCTGATTTTACGTTAGCAAAAATATTGGGATGCGTGAAATTTAAAGACAGTTGGATGCTTATTAAACGTTTTGTTTTTTTCAAAATTTTGAACCCTTTGTGGGGGAAGTATTTTAAGCGAACAGGAAGCTTATATCAGATTTTATGATCGTTTTGGTTATTTAAAATAATGACCCTTTGTCGGGGGCATGGGAAGAAGAAATGGTCCGATCTCTACAATCTTTATAACAGATTTTGAGTTGATAGAAATATTGAGATTTGCCAAGTCTGAATGGAAGTGGATGTTAATTTCGTGTTTTAGGAGCTTCATGGATATTCAAATTTTTGACCCTTTGTGAGGGAGTTACCAGAAGGAGTGGACCAATACATCCCATCTTCGTAGCAGATCTTGTGTTAGTAGAAATAATGGGATGTGTGAAATATGAAGAAACCAGGATGCTTATTTCGAATTTAATTATCGTTTCGGTTATTCAAAACCTAGACCCTTTGTGGAGGAGGTACCAGATGGAATTGTCCGATCTCTACAATCTTTATAACAGATTTTGAGTTGATAGAAATATTGAGATGTGCCAAGTCTGAATGCAATCGGTTGTTAATTTCGCGGCTTATGAGCATCATAGATGTTTAAAATGTTGACCCTTTGTGTGGGAGGTACTAAAAGGAGAGGACCGATATTGTCCATTTTCGCACTCAACCTCGAACTGATGCAAATATTAGGATTTGTAAAGTTGGAGCAAAATCTGTGCAGTAAAATATTTTCTTTGAAATTTGCGACCTTTTGTGGGGGAGGTACTTGATGGAGTGGACCTGATCTAGCACTGATGCAAATATTAGGATTTGCAAAATGAAAGTAAATTGGGATTATCCTTTCTCTTTCTGTGTAGTAAAATATTTTCTTTGAAAATTACGACCTTTTGTGGGGGAGGTACCAGAGGGAGAGAGTCGATATTGCCCATCTCCGTACCAAGTTTGGGCCAAATCGGATACTCCCTTTGATGGCTATCGTGCACACAAGCCAGACAGACGGACGGACGGACCTCGCTAGATCAACTCCAAATGTCCTCAAACGGATTTGGTCCAAACAGACCTAGGATCTAAAACTCTTATTTCGACTAGGCACGTTTTGACCGTATCAAATGATATATACCCTCTCTAGCCATGTGGCTGAGGTTATAACAAGTAAAAAAGCTGTAAGTTCGGCCGAACTTTTAATACCCTCCATAATTTGGAACGAAATTGGCTATTAAAAAAAATCCGTTAAAAATTCTCTTAAAAATACCGAGTGTAGCCGTTATATTAGGGTCTGGACGACGGCATGGACCTACCTAGGCAACTTTTGTCATAACCCATTACAATATTCAAATCCGAAACTTTGTCATCAAAATACCGAGCATAGGGAGGTACTATTTATTATATGGGGGCTATACCCAAAACGTGGACCTGCAGAGACAATCTTCTGTCATAGGCTGTAGTATCCATTACGAACTTTGAATACCAAATTTGAAACTATTCTGGTGAAAAATGTCGCTAAAATCATCAAAATGCCGAATATCGAGAGGTACCATAGAGTTTCTTTCAATTCTGAGGAACGTGTAAAAATTCTACAAATAAATGTGGAAAAAGTCACCTTACATATGACTCTAAGATCATGTGTAATCTAGCCTTAACTTAGAGCAACTTACATTCCGAATCACAGGCCAAAATCAACACTGGTATAAAACACACCAATAAAATCCATAAATTCCGATTAAGACCCGTATATAAGGCCGTCCACAACGAGGGCTCATGGAATATCATAATCGTCCCTACATAATCGATAATCCATCCCGCCAAGGGTACCACTAACCACAGGTATTTTATTGTTTGTTTTAATTTTTGACGTCGGTCTTCGTGGCAAAGATATTTCTGATATATTTCTCCGCACAACACGCCGCACAGATAACCACCCAGATTTGTATAGAAAGGTGTATAGGTTTGATGGAATAGTTTATAATCTTTGACGAAGACATGGCGATAGGTCCTGGGAAGAAAACAAGGATATTAATTGGTGATCCGTATTAATCGTGTGTGTTATGTGTAAACTTACTCTGGTCCCGCCATAAATGAAGAATCCAATTTAAAAATATAACTTATGGCGGTTGGAATGGCCACTGCCAGGAAACCCATTATGGTATAGATGTACTTTTAATACTGGGGATATCTGAAAGGGTTGAATGGTTGAAAATTGTAAAAAAAATTATGGAAATATCTGTCGGAGTGCCCATTGGGGGTATATACAGTGCCAGACAAAATTATCGACACAGCAGACAATTTTATGTTCAGTCCTTTTTTTCCGCAAAAATTAGAACATTGTTGAGTATCCTTTTTCTTTAATAATTTCTTCCAATCTTCTTGGCATTTACTTACTTCAAAACGAAAATAATTATCATCGTGTATACAGCAAATATTTGGAAATTTGATGCCAAATACCATGTGTGCGGACTTATCTGCGGGACAAAGAAACGCGAAAATATTTAAATGAAAACCAAAAAAATGTCAAAACAAAACTTACTGTATCTTTTGGGGAGAAATTATTAATCATTAATAAATTTTTCCACCAAGTCGTGCGACCAAAAGTGCGACCCGGTTCGATAATGTGACGCCAGTAGGGTCCATCAGCTAGACTTGTCAAAATTATTGAATTAACTCCAATCAAGGCAATCAGTGTGGGAAGGAACCTAAAAAAACAAGTAAAAAAACAGTAAAGAAAGTCTTAAAGTCGGGCGGGGCCGACTTTATGATACCCTACACCACTTTGCTAATTTAGTAGAGCTCCGAATAAAAATTAAAAGTTTTTATGGGAGAATTCAATCATACACGCTATGATTATAAGTATAATTTAAAGTTCTAAAGACTTAATATGCCAAAGCATTTGTATCTTTTAAATTCGGACTTGTATTGCTCATTCGATATATATGGAAGCTGTATCCAAATCTGAACCGATCTTGATAAAATTTGGCAAATATATTTCTGAGCGGTATTTCAAATATATTTCCCTGAATATCGTTGTTACGGAGTGCATATTACGGGTGGGGGTAAGAAATATAACAAATCGGATGAACAATATATATATATGGGAGCTATAGCTATATCTGAACCGATCTTCACAAAATTTGGCATACTAGTTTCTAGACGCAATTCGGTCGTAAATGCCAAATTCCATCCCATTTGGGCAAATATTAGACGTTTGGTGCACAATAAAAGGTAAATCGGACGAAGTTATATATGGGAGATATATCCAAATCCGAACCGAACTAGATAAAATTTTGCAAAGGTACTTCCTGAGCTATATTTGATATATATTTCTCCAAATATTGTTGTTACAGAGTGCATATTACCGCTGCGGAGGACAAAAATAACAAATCGGGTGAACAATATATACATGGGAGCTATAGCTATATTTGAACCGATTTCGATTAAATTTGGCATACTTATTTTCAGGTCTAATTTGGTTGTATGTGCAAAATTCCATACTATTCGGGCTGATATTACACGTTTGGTGCACAATAAAAGGCAAATCGGACGAAGATATATATGGTAGCTATATCTAAATTTAGACCGATTATCTCCAATTTCAATGGGGTTCGTCCTTGGGTCAAACAAATGGTTTGTGCAAAATTTTATCTGGATCGGGTAAGAAATGCGAACTGTACTTTGTTCACAAACATACATGGACAGACGGACGGTCGAGCGGACATGCATAAATCGACTCAGAATGTGATACTATGCAGATCATCAAAAGGAACTATGGGTCTATCTCGTTTCCTTTTGCCTGTTACAAACAAATGCACAAAGACATAGTACCCTGACCACCTTGTGGTGTAGGGTATAAAGAGCTATGTTCCGCCGGGCCGAACTTATAATACCCTCCACCATTTAGAAGGAACTTGAAAATTTTCAAAAAACTTCCGGAACCCAACACTTAAATGAAAACTATTGTATGGAGACTATATGAAGACGTGGACCTGCTTACGATTTTGTTTTGCATTGGCTGTAGTATCCTTTACGAACTTCTAATACCAAATTTGAAACAATTCCGGTGAATAATGTCGCTAAAATCATCAAAATACCCAATATCGGGAGGTACCGTTATAGGGGGGATATACGAAAACGTGATCCTAAGAATTTTTTTGTCGAAGGCTGTATGATCCATTATGAACTTCAAATACCAAATTTGAAACAATTCCGGAGAATGATGTCGCACAAATCATAAAAGTACCGATTATCGGGTGGTACCGTCATATGGGGGCTACACGAAGACGTGGCCTGCCACACACCCATTGCGAACTTCAAATACGAATTTTGAAATAATTTCGGTAAATAATGTTGCTAAAATCATAAAAATACCGAATATCGGGAGGTACCGATATATGGAGGCTATACGAAGACGTGGACCTGTATACGACATTTTTTCCATAGGTCGTAGTAACCATAAAGATCTCCGAATACGAAATTCGAAACGATTCCAGTACATAATGTTGCTGAAATCGTCAAAATACCGAATATCGGCAGGTACCGTTATATGGGGGCTATACGGAGACGTAGATCTGCACACAAAAATTTTTGTCATAGGCTGTAGCACCCATTGCGAACTTCAAATACGAAATTAGAAATAATTTCGGTAAATAATGTCGCTAAAATCATCAAAATACCGAGTATCAGGAGGTACCGATACGAAGATGTGGACCTACATACAAAAGTTTTTGTCATAGGCTGTAGTACCCATTGCGAACTTCAGATACCAAATTTAAAACGATTCCGGTTAATAATGTCGCTAAAAACATACCGAATATCGGGAGGTACCGTTATATGGGGGCTATACGAAGACATGGCCAACTTACGAACTTAACCTGCCTACTGGTAAACTATGCATGTATGCAAAATTTTAGCCTTCTATCTTAGTTCGTTCGAAAGATATAGTGATTACAAAAGATAGACGGACAGCCGAACATCGCTAGATCATCTTAAAATTTTACGGTGATCCGGAATATATACACTTTGTAAGGTCTATTATAAATATTTCAAGGTGTTACAAACGGAATAACAAATTTAAAATACCCTCCATATAATGGTGTAAGGTATGACTAGGATTAAAGTAGTGGTCAGATCCAGAACTGGAAGAATATAAACGTTTTTACTACGATAACCGATTTCCCCTTTTATAATATCGGAGAATATTGCAAAACTAGTAGATTCTTGAAGGTTCTGGGACAGAGCATAAGTTTAAATAGATCAAAACTACATAATTTATGACAGTGGTAAACACCACCACACAACCAATTTTATTCCTCAAAAGAACTTACCTCACATAATGACTTATCTGAATTATCAAGAAAATCTGCAAGCATCGCTTCCAACTGCTCTGCGGTGTGACAATTGCACTTTGCGAACATTTCAAATGCAACAGCAGACCACTCATTACCATAAACATCTCAATGATAACGGTAGAATTGAGAAACATTAAACCCACAGTGGTTTTGGCTTGATCTTCAAAATAGCCTGGATTATGAGCCGGTAAAAATTGCAAATAGAACGAGTGTATCCAGAGCACAAGCAAAGTGCTCGCGGAACGAAATCCATCCAAATAGGCAAATTGTTGACCTATTTCACCGCGATATGGTTGTGTTAGGCGATAGTAGTTGCGTATAACGGAAAATGATGTCAATAAACGCCAGGCTGTGAAATGGAAAGAGAGAGAGTGAGAGATGGAGATAGAATGAGTCAAACAATTGAGCAAAACCAAGGAAAACGTATTTGAAAAATATTTTTAAATAGATTTTGTAAAACTATGGTTTACCCTCGAACAGTTTCCTGAAATAATGAACTTTAAAGGTGAGAATACATAAAACGCTTTTTTGACTGACTTAAGTCATCGGCTGTTTTCTATGTGAAGGAACAAAGGTTGACTTAGTTCGATTTTGGCCCTACGCTCTTTTGTTCTTTTCCAAAGAAGCCAGCCCATGACCCTATTATAAGGTCTTCCTCCGAGCAAATTAATGTAAAAACAGCTGTTATTTTATCAGACGAAATGTAAAAATTCATGGCTGAGGCAAAAATAAATATTTTCGCCTTGAGAAGAAAATTTTGTGGCGAAAATGTTTGCTGTCAATTTTTTTGACAAGTGGATTGGAAAATGTATGTATAACAGCGATCCTGCGTGGTAGAAGAATACAGGTAGATGCATCTACGCTTGGGAACATTGATGAGTCAAAAAAAAAATTCAAAAATAAGTAGATTTTTATAAGTTTTTTTATACGATACTAATCGTATGTGAGGAGGTACCGGAAGAAATTATGGAAATATTGAAATACACCAAGTCTTAAAGGAATCGGGTGTCAGTTTAGCGTTCGATGAACTTCATGGATATTCAAAATTTTGACCCCTTTCTGGGTGAGGTACCAGAAGGAGTGGACCAATATATTTCATCTTCACGCCAGACCTTGAGTTAATAAATATATTGTGATGTGTGTAATTTGAAGAGAACCAGATGCTTATTTCGGATTTTATGATCGTTTTGATTTTTCAAACCTCGTCGCTTTGTGGACGTGGTACCAGAAGAAATTGTCCGATCTCTACTATCTGTAAAATAGTTCTTGTGTTGATAGAAATATTGAGATTTGCCAAGTCTGAATGGAGGCAGATGTTAAGTTCGCGTTTTATGAACTTCTTGGATATTCAAAATTTTTGTGTGGGAGGTACCAGACGGAGTGGACCGATATATTCCCTCTTCACATCAGACCTTGAGTTAAAAAAAATATTTTGATGTGTGTAATTTGAAGAGAACCAGATGCTTATTTCATGGGTATTCAAAAAATTTGACTCTTTGTGGGGGAGGTACCAGAAGGAGTAGATCGATATATTCCAACTTAACAGCGGATCTTGCGTTAGTAGAAATAATGGGATGTGTGAAATTTGAAGAGAACAAGGTGCTTATTTCGTATTTTATGTTCGTTTTGGATATTCAAAATTTTGACCCTATGTGGTGGTGGTATCTGAAGAAATGGTCCGATCTCTACCATCTTTAAAACAGGTCTTGTGTTGATAGAAATATTGAGATTTGCCAAGTCTGCATGAAACCGGATGTTAATTTCGCGATTTTTGGGCTTCATGGATATTCCAAATTTTGACCCCCGGGGGGGGGGGGGGGGGAGGTACCGGAAGGAGTTTACCAATATATCCCATCTTCGCAGCAGATATTGTGTTAGTAGAAATATTCTTATGTGTGTAGTTTGAAGACAATCGGATCCTTACATCACATTCCATAAGAGTTATAATTATTCAAAATTTTGACCCTTTGTGGGGGAGGTACTTGATCGAGTAGACCGATATTGTCCATTTTTGCACCTGACTTAGCACTGATGCTAATTTTAGGATTTGCAATATTGGAGCAAAATCTAATTATCTTTTCTCTCTCTGTGCAGTTAACTATTTTGTTTAAAAATTTCGATCTTATGTGGGGGAGGTTCCAGAAGGAGTGGTTCGATATTGCCCATTTCCGGACTCGATCTAAGTTTGATAAAAATATTACGATGTACCAAGTTTGGATCAAATCGGATATTCCCTTCGACAGTTATCATGCGCACCAGCCAGCCAGACGGACGGACGGACATCGCTAGATCGACTCCGAATATCCTGAAAAGGGTTTGGTTCAAAGAGACCTAGGGTATAAAAGCGTTATTTCGATGAGGCACGTTTTGCCCGTATCAAATGATATATACCCTCTGTAGCCATATGGCTGAAGGTATAAAAACATGTAGATTTTTATATGTGTTCTTACACGACGCCAATCGGAGGTTGTCAGAATATGCATTTTTTAATAATTGTTACAAATTTGAATAATTTTTTCATTCTAAAATTTCCATACCAAAATTAGTTTGACAGTTTATTGTCCCAGCAGCTGTGTCTATGCGACTACCTGTATTCTTCTACCATGGCTTCTTGGTGGAGAAACAAAGAAGTTTTAGATTTTTCGGATTTTTCGGAAAATAACAAATGAGCAGAGGGCCAAAATCGAACTAAGGCTTGAAATACATAAAGAGCATATTTGGATGGCTTAAGTCATCGGCTGGCTTCTTCGGAAATGAACAAAGGAGCCTAGGGCCAAAATCGAACTAAGACAACCTAAACCTCCTTTCTTCCTCTACGAAGAAGCCAGCCGATGACTTAAGCCATCCAAATATGCTCTTAATGTATTTCCAGCCTTAGTTCGATTTTGGCCCTCTGCTCATTTGTTCTTTTCCGAAAAATCCGAGCCGATGACTTAATCCAGTCAAAAAAAGTATTTTTTGTGTTCTCATCTTTAAGGTCTAGAGTTAAGAAGAAATTATAAAAAAGCAACAGAGTCAGAATTTCAGAGTGGCTCTGACATTCCTTTATTATTTTACATTTGCAAAACAAGAAAGTGAAGCGAAGCTCTGAATGTGTTTTGATCCTATGTCTATAGTTAAAGTGGAGATACATAAGAAGATAAATCACCGGCTGGTTTTTCGCTGGACTTTAGGGTGACTTAGTTCGAATTATGGATCTAATTAATATTTATGTCAAATGAATGACGCATCTTCGTAGAACGCATAAATTAGGCGTGGTTGTAAATGAGCCATTACTACTTACCTGGTGTGTCCAAATTAGTTTTGTAAAATGCATTTGTCCTTCTCTCCGGCATCTGTTTAGATTTCAAAAAATAATCAAAAAATGTTGAGAGCACAGTCAAAAGCAGGGTTATTCTAAAAAATAAAGAAAAAATAGTTGCGGCCACATCTGGAAAAAAATAGAAATATTCAAAAAATTAAAAACCAAAGTCAGTACCTCTACAATATCGATTTCGAGGTAAATGCTAAGGTCGACCAGGAAGACTACTTTTGACAACAATTTGAAGATTAACTTAGTACCCCAGTATGCCCATCTGACAACTATATTTGCTGTCAAAAGACATAACTGTGATTTGCAGTTCACGCAGAGTCCAATCAGAAAAATGCAACTTCTACTAAGCATGATAGAAGAATACAGGCATTGACACAGCTGCTGGGGCATGGAACTGTCAAATCAATTTTGGAATTGAAAATTAATAATGAAAAATTATTCCAATTTGCAAAAAAATTTTGAAATACGCATATCATAATAACCTCCGGTTAACGTTGTATAAGAAAGCGCGTAAAAAATCTGCTTATTTTTGAAAAAAAAAAAAAAAAAAACGTTTTGAAATTTTTGACATATCTATGTTCCAAAGCGTTGATGCATCTACCATGCTACTAAATTTAATGTCAAAAGCGGTCTTCTTCGTAGACCTTATATATACACCTTGACCACTACATAGCGTTTTATTTACCCTTTTCCTTCAAACTGACTTGCTCCGGCCGCCGTTCACAATATTCCACAAAGGTATTCAATTTCAGGTGATATTTCCTTTCAAATTCTTCATTTAAACATTCCTGTATCATTTGGGAGTAACTCGAACGCATTTCAAGGTCCAAGGGATATTTGTGAACCATTTCGAAATATTGAGTGATCTTCAAACACACAAGACAAACGGAAATTATAACGATAATGTTCAGAAATGCACGTATCGAAAAAAACTTACCTCATTGTTTAGGGTGAAATTATCATTTGCAGGACTTTCATTTACAAATTGCATACATCGGCTAAGACACAGGCCAAAATACAGACGATCATTTTTATAATTAAATCTATAGGCATTGTGGGTTTCAATTTTATGCCACAATTCTACGGAGTCATTGGCTTGAATCTCGGCATAGACCATACAATAGGTGGAGGCTAATTCGGAAGTACCATTTACAAAACACGCATCGTAGTCATCGAAGGAATACAGGGGAGGCAGTTCATTACGGGAATCTGAAAGAAACATAAACAGGGTGAGTTGAAAAAACTGTAACCAACTTTAGACTTGTGTGATTTCTAAGCCCCTCGTCCGACAGCTGTTAAAATTATTCCCGGTGACAGCTCATTATATTGTTCACAAGCGAACAAAAGCGTTTTGGTGAGAATTTTCCAGAAAAAAAGTTATTCGCGATGGAATTCAAACGTGATAGTACGATTTCTTTATATTTGCCAGGAAAACCACAAGTGGCTATCGTTAGAGCACTCCAGGATTTAAATGTGAATAAGTCTTTTGTGTTTCGTACCATCGCTCGTTACCGTGATACTCGTAGTCAAGGAAGTGGAAGGGGACGGAAGAAAACAGCAACATCAGCAGAAATGGTTCCAAAAGTAAAAAAGCGATTTGATCGAAACCCGCGTCGTAGTGGCCGAAAATATTCATAAATATTCGGAAAATATTGAAATAATGAGCTCGAGGTAAAGCCATTGAAATTCCAAAAAGTGCAAGAACTTACACCGCAACAGAAAGAAAACAGACTCAAAAGAGCTAAAGAGTTGCTTGGCTTGGCTGAAAGTGGTGAACTGCCGAATTTGGTTTTCTCCGACGAGAGAAAACATTCGTTGTCCAGCAGTTTGTAAAACAAACAAACTGCCAAAGAGGCCAACTGAAAATGTGCACATTCGGTTGGCCACCAGAACTCAAGCGCCGGCAATGGTGATGGTGTGTTGCCCGCCATAACAGCCGATGGTCGCTCTCCGCTCGTATAAATCGACCGTGGCATTAGAATAAATGCCGAATATTATCGCGAAAATATTCTGGAGGGTGTATTAAAGCCCTGGGCACTGAAACATTTTGGCCGCAGAACGCGCCACCTAAG